>NC_051157.2:107993560-108193560 GCF_013339745.2 Dermacentor silvarum
TTGCTGCCTAATTCGCGGTAAGCTAAGGGCGAGATGGGCAAGCATCTTAGCTTGTCCGAGCATTGCGTACGAACGTTCGGAAAACGAATGTTCGGAAAACGAGATGGTGCGCGCGATCTCCGCCCTGCCAATTATGTGCATCCCCTCTATGATGAACGATAGCAAACCGGAACCTCATTTATAGATGACCTCTGCCAAATTGTGTGAATGCTTTCCTCCTTTTCGCACCTCTCTTACTCACTCCTGACTGCGATACCGGTTGCCCCATAAAGAACTAATCAACTTGAAATAGTCTCAACTGTAGCCGTTCAGGACAGCTTGCGTGCAGGCAAGCAACAAGACCACACATGCAAAGCCAGCAAGTTTTATACAAACTGTCCTCATAAAAGAAGCCGACAAATTGAGCGCTGATGCTAAAACGACATGGCTTCTTTGGAACAGCACAACAACAAGGGGTCAGGACGTTGCGGAGTATCTTTGACTATTTCGAACGCGTCCCCTCACCTTGAAGGTTGTAGTTTTTGATTGTACTATTACCTAATATGATTCATGTAAATATCGGATATTGCTGCAGTTTCAGAAGGTTACTCGTAGCCTTTCTTTTGTTATTCTCGAGAAGGAAAGCTGAAGGTAGGGTTGAACAGAAGTTGTTACAGTCAGCATGGACGTTAGCAATATCTAAGGAAGTAAGCCGGGAAAGTCAGCCATACAAAATGTAAAGAAATTGTGCATAGACACGTAACGTCGTTATACATAGCTCGTGACTTTTGGCTTCGTAACCTGCACATTTCGCCGGTTTCAAGTTTGCTCTACGGCGCATTCTTAGAGCCAATGGGAGAGCGCGTGATCGCCTTTGAAGCTACGTGATCTGTAATATGGAATCGTAATGGTAGCATTCGGCTCGATCTGTATACGTGATTGAAACATTCAAAGTTGTGCCCCTGGAACCTTCAGCACTCACTTTTTAGCACCTATTTCCAGAAGCCATGCCATTGGCATTTGCATTACGTCCCGTAGGAAGGGGTGGGGGGTGTAACACTTGAAAATAATATAAGAAAATGTCGAAAAAATGATAACAATTTAAATTACTGTGCGTTTCCGCAACTTGTCCTGATACCTATGTTCAGTCATAGTGTGCGCGGACAACTAAAGAGAAAAACGCCATCAGGATAATACATCGCCCACTTTTTTCATTTGTAATGCTACCAGCAGATCTTTTACTATCTATGGACATAGTCTATCCACAAGCATTTAACTCTGCAATGCCTAAACAGTTTTACACCAAGGAACATTAAAACAGTTCATCGAATTTATTTATGGTCATGTAAAGTATATTATTCCAAGAAATATTTAGTATAAAAGGCACTTGGTATAGCATAATTAATTATTACTCTTAGCGCAACAACTTGATTGAATTTATTTATGGTGATGAAAAGTATATTATTCCAAAAAATATTAATTGACTATAAAATGCACTTGGTATAGTTTAATTAATTATGTACTCTTAGTGCACATTCAAACACGAGCAATTCCAAAACTACTCCACTGCGTTGTTTCACTTGGATATCCACCTGCATATATAACAGGGTCATAATACACATCCCAAAACGTACACTTGGGATACTCCAAGCTTACAAAGCGGCTACGGAGAGGTAACACGTTGCGTTTCCATTTATTTACTAATAACAGGTGTTCTAATCAGCTATTTATTGTTTGCCTTAAAGTCTACGCCGATATTACATGCA
Organism: Dermacentor silvarum; assembly: GCF_013339745.2. Taxonomy (NCBI): domain Eukaryota; kingdom Metazoa; phylum Arthropoda; class Arachnida; order Ixodida; family Ixodidae; genus Dermacentor; species Dermacentor silvarum. The sequence goes on from NC_051157.2 coordinate 107,995,306, forward strand.
CTGTGAGCATTTTTGCACTGTGATATACATGCACTGTGAGCAATTATATATATATATATTTATATATATATATATATATATATAATTGGGCTGCCTTATGGCCGAGCAAAACAAAAACGTAAATTTTATATAGTAGCTTATACAGGCAAGAAGTAGAGACGTGGATGTGTGGCGGAGCTTACATCCTCTGTGAAATGGGCTGAAAACTGGGCTCATACATCGTGGTGTCTAACGCGCATCGAAATAGGCGTGGACCAGGAGCGCCGGTATGAGATCAGGTAAGTACGTGACTTGTCAAGAAAATAATTGAAGGTAATTCCCGCATATTACGAAACAAAAGACCTTAATTGATGGTAGACTTTAAGCAGGCGCATGCTTTAACCCCTTCTTAACTGGCAAGGTACAAAATACCTGGCCCTGGATTTTTCTATTCGATCATTTCTCTTTCATGATGCACGAAAGACATACTAAATAAAATATTAAAACATTTTCTTTACAAACTATTTATGTCTACAATATGGCTCGGCTGCCACTTAATGGGGGTTAAGCATCTATGGGCTACGTTTAAACGGGTGGGCCCTATTTTCTTCGGAGCAATGATTGATATTTAGGGAAGGACAATTTTCAACAATAATACAGCCAACCACAAAAGTGACATGTTTATGCATCTACACTGATTCACAATGCGTGGGCGTTACCTTGAAAAAAAAATTGGTAGGAACACTTCGGACTGCTGACGTGTGGGAATGCGAAAAGCATTATAAAGTTTGTTGACCTTGAAATGTCATGAATGCGCGTCGGTTTATACCCTTTTGACGTGGCGCCACCTCCTCCCCATTGGCTGCGGCATCATGTGCCCAATGAAAGCACGCATTAGCCGCGCCTTTAGTCAGCCAGATGGCTGCGACGTCACATGTGTAATGACGCACGCACTAGGTGCACCTCTAGTCAGCCAAAATCGTGGAGCGGCCGCGGTGTCGGGAAGCCTGCTCGTCTCGCCCCACAGAAACCCTGGTTCCATTCCCACCCAGACCGAAATGTACTGTATTTTCTTTTCCAACTATTAATTTCCGTTTGGTTATAGGAAACCTCCCTGAGAAACTTGACGTCAGTCCGAGCATTTTTACTTGTTCTTATCTTTGCGCCGTCGGCCATTTTTGGTAGCATCTTTCGGACACGCTGAAATACGGCGGATTTTCGCTAATGGGGCAAATCACGCTTTCCCATTGAAAAAAAAAAAAACAGGTAAATTTTCACCGTAACAACGGCACTGCTATTTGCATGTTATGCGCCGTTGTAAGAAATGTTTGTGTCATCTACTACCTTCGTTACCACTGTTCCGTCGTGAGCATTATGTCTGAAGTAAGTTAGTCCTTGCAAAATAGTTGCTTGCTGAGAATTAGTGCTTACGTCTAGATGTTTCTGTATACAAAAATCTATTTCTATGCCGACTTATTTGAAATTTTCGTGTTGCAAGCGGCGATGTTTCCATAATCGCTGCTTTTTTCCCACAACGACAACACTAAACACGCTGATTATGCATTTAAGACCCCCGAGAAATGCGTTCTCATGCTGTACTTTGGGTCTTCTATATGAACGAGTTTCAAAAGCTTGGAAGCAGCAATCAATCCTGTCTTCAAGACGATGCAAAACCTTTTAAACTATCCATTTAAGGCTGCTTTCTTGATGCCCGCTTCACTGCAGAATATTGGAAACTCGAGCGCCAAATTTACAAGAGGCACATTTTGACCAATGACCGGCATACACAAAATAAAAATAAAACACACACAGGCACACCCCCAGGACGCACACGCATGAAGAAAGGGCGGGAACAGTCATTCTTAGAGTTACATAGCATTTCAATACTTCAGACTCAAAACAAGATGTGCGCTAAAACAAAAAATCCTTCAATTGAACGTGGTTTATTTCGACTGCGCACCGTTCCAGAAAAAAAAAAACCTGAATAAAGACATCAACGTAAAATAACAGAAGTACAGATAAGAATGTGTTGTATTCGGTCGGGGCTTGTCGCACTAGGATACTGTGGCCTCAAAATCAAGGTCACTTTTAAAAAGCGCAACAGTAATCGTAGCGCCAAAGGAAAACTTTCGAAACCACTGATTCCCACCCAATCCACAAAAGAACAATGGCGCACGCTTTATTGCGAGCCCTTCACCGTGCGTCATCCTTGAGAAAACACGATTTCGGACTGAGTTCTGTATGTGCTTCCACGCTGCAGAAAGAAACACGACAACTATACCCTCGTTTCTCTGTGTTTTCCTCTGTAGGGGCGTTCCGCGTATCTCGAATGTGCGCAATGTGCCGTTCGGGCATAAGTAAAGTTTATATGTCTGCAGTTTCTATTGTCTGAAGACAACTGCGCTTTCGAAAATAAAATAGTCCGCTGTTGATGCGTGGACTTCTCTGAAAGAGAGAACACTTTAAATAGTTCCTTCTTTGAAGAATATGACTGCAGTGCCCATTTAAAGAAACCCTTCAGAAATGTTTTTATATACACTGCATATTTCCTTGTGTATCGCTCGAATGGCTCAAAAGAGGGAAATCTCTGAATTTGTCGTCAGTGGACGCACTTTCGACACGACTTTAAAACTTCCCTCGCATTCGTTACGAAAACATGCTACGCGCCCTTGTTTACGCAGACAAGTTAGAGCCCCAAGTTCCCTCACTGAACACTAATACGCATCCATTCATTTGCACACATCACTGTACGTGAATTGCACTTTCATCGTGGATCGAAGCTAACACCGCCATAAGTTTGGAACAAGAGGACTGAAAATGACAGCGCAATAAAGCAGACTAAGCCATTGGTCATGTGATAGCGTCTATACTATTTTTAACGCGAATCACTTCATTTAACTTCATTTAACTTTGAATTAGAAATGGCGCACGTGGTAAGACCATATCTACAAAGACATTTATGCAGAGTTATAGACAAATGAGTTTTTCAGTATTGCCCTTCACGAGCCGTCTAGGGTACATTCGGTGATGGGCGAACTGAGTTGTTTTAGGTGCATGTGTGTAAAGATCTTAAAAGGACACTGAAACAATTTTGACAATTCTGTACAAACGTATTGAGTCGTTAGGGTAGGTGCTTCTGATCATTAATTGAGGCAAGAAAGGCACTTCACTGCCGATCGCCGCATGCTACTCGACTGAGTTTGCAGCCGTCCCTGACCAGGTGACGCGATTTGACCATATGATATAAGTAAGGCGAAGTATCCGACTGGCTGCCCAGGGCGCGTCATCGATAAGTTTTCCATCATTATGGGGAACAAATGTTGCTCGAAATAGTTGAAATGATAGTTAACTTGCTTTCATAAAACAGCAACAGGAACGAGAATGCACACGGACATTGTAGCACTATAGAGCTCCTGCTTTGCCCAGGGGGCGCTGCGAAAATGGTGCCCTCTGTCCTGAACTGGGTAGTACCAAGCTTGGTCGTCTGCTTCGGAAAGCACGTTTGCAATATGGACCCGCCACTTTCGGTTGTGTTGTACCACAGCCGGCAGCGAATATCGTGTGCCGAAGATTTTTTTCAGGGGTGGCACGCCGCGTAAACGCACGAAATTATGTAACGCCAAGTACGTGTACGCCGTTCAAGATATAAGCGCCGAAGATTAAGTGCGGTATCAATCGCAAGTGAAGCGAGTCGCGTATGAAGCTGAACTTCAGGTAAGGTTTGCACGCTGCTAGATTCAGGCGCACAAACGCGAGGAAATGCTTCCAGTAAATGAATTCACGGCAGCGATAAGCAGACCTTACGTGTACGGAGCTGCTCGAACGCACGACGGTACGCGCCTTGCCGGCAGCGGTCTTTCAGCATGCCGCGATGTACGAACTGCTCGAGCGCGTGACGAGCACGACGCTCGGGCGGGCCTCCTGCAATCTTTGTTGACCACATGCCGCTAAGCATGTAGTCATGTCTGCGCTGTAGAAGCGACCATAGGTACCTTTAGCAACTGATAAATAACTGATGCAATGCATACAATATGAGCTCACCGTAACGTACGTGCTAATCGCGCTGCAGCGCGAGCTCGTGCGCTGCTCGCGTGACGTAACTTTTAATGACAGCACTCGAACGTCGATGTGCTGTAATCAATACTACCTTGTTGCACTGCCTTAAGGTGTTGGCTTGAGCTCAAGGATGAGCACGTTTAACTCTCAGACCTGTGCTGCTCGTAGTGGGGTAGTAAAGTTATCCAGCGCGCCCGACACTCCGCTGCGTGAGACCTTGAAGAAAAACTGCAGAATCTGATGTTGGGATTCAGGCCTTCTTGCTCGTGGCAGCCCACGACGCAGAAGTAACGACAGCGACCCTTTTTTGAGGCTGAGCTAGGTCTTGCGGTCGGATTGGCGTCAGCGATTCCTTCTTCTTCCAGCATTACGTCCCACGGCAAACGGAGAGTCAGTTTTCGTTAAACTATGCTATGGCCAGCTCGCAGCGTGGTCGGCGTGGTGTTTGAAAAGGGACGAGCCTTTTCGCACTCGCAACAGGGCAAAAAAAAAAAGTGCGAATCGACGCAAAACTCGGCCTAGAAACGTGCTTCGCCACAGCCAGGGCTCAATACTACCCCGCTACTATACCTCAAGCTACGTTAAGGGTGTAGAAAGACGACTGGAAAACAGCAATTAGGTTTTAATTTACCCTACGCATAAACGAAGGAAAGAATTACTCAAGCAACCACCAAGATAACCTGAAAATGAAGGGGAAGCGGAATGCAGCAATAATAAAACACTGAGCACTGTGGGGCCACAATAAGTATGAGGTTGTGTGTGGAATCTGGAAAGGAGTAATGGTGGCAGCGCTAACATTCGCAAATGTCATTCTATGCTTAAAATCGGATATATTGTCGGTTTTGGAAGTTAACCAAAGATCAGTAGCCTGGTTGGCTTTGTGACCCCACGGTAATACCGCAAATGAGGCAGTGCAGGGTGACATGGGTTGGGCCTCTTTTGAAGTCAGAGAAGCACAGAGCAAAATTAGTTTTGAAGAAATGCTCAGGAACATGGATGAAAATAAATGGCCGGCTAAAGTGCACAAGTATATCTACTTGAAGAAGCGTGGACACAGAATGGAGGAAGAGGTCAAGGAAGTTGTCAACCAAGTACAGGATAATCGAAACTGTAAATAGACAACCAGGAGTCATCAGAAAGAAAGTGAGAGAAATAGAGACCGTGAATCGGATGCAAAGAATGAAAACAAAAAGGACAATGAAGATATACAAGACTGAAAGGAAAGAAATTAGAAGGGAAAATCTGCACGATAACACAAAAGGGCAGTGCCTTGCTATTTGAGGCTCGAGCCGGTTGCCTAAGGACGAAAACATACCGGAGCAAATATTCGAAACTAGATGAGGCATGTGTCGTCATCATCATCATAAGCAGCAGCCTATATTTTATGTCCACTGCAGGAAGAAGGCCTCTCCCTGCGATCTCCAATTACCCCTGTCTTGCGCTAGGGTATTCCAACTTGCGCCTGCAAATTTCCTAACTTCATCGTCCCACCTGGTTTTCTGCCGTCCTCGACTGCGCTCCCCTTCTCTTGGTATCCATTCTGTAACCCTAATAGTCCACCGGTTATCGATCCTACGCATTACATGGTCTGGCCCGCTCCATTTCTTCCACTTAATGTCAACTAGAATATCGGCTATCCCCTTTTGTTCTCTGATCCACATCGCTCTCTTCCTTTCTCTTAACATTAGTCCTAAGATTTTTCGTTCCACCACTCTTTGTGCGGTCCTTAACTTGTTACGAGCTTATTTGTAAACCTCCAGGTTTCTGCCCCATATGTTAGCACCGATAGAATGCAATGATTGCACACTTTTCTTTTCAACGACAGTGGTAAGCTCCCAGTTAGGATTTGGCAATGCCGGCCGTATGCACTCCAACCCAATTTTATTCTTCTGTAAACTTCTTTCTCGTGATCAGGGTCCCCTGTGAGTAATTGACCTAGATAAACGTGCTCCTTTACAGACTCTAGAGGCATGTGTATGATGCAGTATAGATCCAGAGACCCCTCAGCACATCCTAATTTAATGCGATGGGATCCACCCAGCGGGAACCGTAGGACACGTACAACTCCCAGAAGCGCTTGGGTTTAAAGTGGAAGGAAACATCAACAGATCAGCCGTAGGGATAACCAAGAGACGATTAGAGTACTGATGGAAAAAAACACCGCATATCCACGGGGTGAATGATGATGAGTGGGCGAAGCTCCGGAGGGAATCATCGGTAAACGGTGAATCTTCCGTGTAATTCACCCAGTCTCGCCGCACTAAATCGAACGATTGACTTCCACCAATGACACGCTCCATATGTGACGTCATTCCTGACAGCGCCCTTCATTATAATTGCACCATCTCCCGCTTAAGGGGACGCTAGCACAAACGCGTTAGAAACGTGCAGTACTCTCTAGTAAGGGGGAGAGGCCACAGCGTCTTACGCAGCCCTTTACACATGCCGGAACGTGCACCGCGTTTGCCGACGCCATCACATGACTGCTGAGAGAGTATACCCCCCGTATTCATAAACGCTCCTCGACTTGAACTTGACTTGCCACCGCCTTCAACGCGTTTCGAACGCGCTGCCCAAGGCGGTGGCAAGTCAAGTTCAAGTCGAGGAGCGTTTATGAATACGGGGGTAAGGCGGAGAGGCCACAGCGTCTTACACCAGCTTCTTACACGGGCCGTAACGCGCTAGCACAAACGCGTTAGAAACGCGCAGTCTTTCGTTAATGTTGGGTATTTATTGTCAGCGTGGTGCGTGTGTCCATGTGCGCTTCGTGTCGTAGTGGCTAGCGCCGCGCGTTCGGAAGCGAGGGGTCCCTGGTTCGATTCCGCCTACGGACACAACTTTCGGAATTTTTATTTTCATAAAAATAGACGTGGCTACCTACTACGACGACGACGACGACTACTACTACTACATACTACAGAGGAGAAACAGACCCACACCCTAAGGAGCTTCGCCCCTAAAAATAGCTGTCTGTGCTTGGGTTATTTCAACTAGTTTTATTTCCGGCACATCACCCAAATATATCTATTTAAAAATATGCGCACAACGACATGGCGCAGCACGTGTCACAAGCTACCTCTTGGTCTTGCTTATGTATGGTATATTATACTTTATATTATTGGTAATTGACATGTATCATTTCAAGTAACATGCTCTTATACGCGTAATTTTCCTCAAATGCTGTTTTCCTCTATGTTTTCTCTCCTGTGTGATGTTGTAAAGCCTACAGATATTAAAATATACTTTATACAGCTATCCGAAAAACCGCATTTTATTTTCTTCATTAAATCATAACCTGCGTTGAAATGCTAACAAGAAATACATCGGCGAGAATCTACTGCTGTCAAGTGTTCTATTCGCTAATGGTCTAATGGTATCAAGAAAGAAATTGTCGTGCAATCTTGAATCTTGTCAATGTCACATACTCTCGCGTACGTGAAAGCGCAAATGCGGGCGTTTTATTTGTGGTGAATTCTCGTTTCAATTTACGTTATTGAACACAGTTGACTAGCCGAGAAATGGAAGTTAACTAGATGGTTAGATAAAGGCTCTTACTACACTTCAATTCTATTGCAAAATCTAACTAGGAAGGGGGAAAACAAAATAAGCTACGGTAAAGGTTGTTACCGGCACAATGCATGGCACCTGCAGTACTTCATCGGTTATTAATGAGTGTCGTAAACCCACGGCACGAAAGCTGCTGCTTCAGTTCATTGCCGGAAAAATATATATAATGTTGCAGGACCTGGGGAAACTCTCTTCAGATATGGATTAGTATTTTCTCTATTAGTAACATCCCAAGAACCATTTCTAGAAATGAAGTAATATTAACTCCCATTTAAACACTTAGAGATTCCCTGAAGAAAGGAGGTAATATTCACTCCAATTAGTGTACCTAAGAACCCCTTCCGGAAATGAAGTAATATTCACTCCAATTGAAACACCTTTGAAACTACCGAGAGAAATGAAGTAATATTTACTCTTATTTGAACACCATAAGAACTCTTGTGAGAGGTGGAGTTAACTAAAACTGCACATGACTGGAGTATATTAAATTATCATTCGTGAATGCGCTAGGCTACGAGGCATTTACTCCCATCTAGGATTATTTGTGTTTAATGTGTACGCGTTTGTACACCATCTACACCAGCATCTACGCCGTCACTTCCCACCGAAGGATTACTATACACCACAATAGTGTTTCGCGTGTCCAGTATTCGGGTACAGTGCCCTAGAAGGTGGCAGTGGGTTTACTCAGCCGCTCCTCTGACACAGTTAGGGTTGCACCGAGGAGGTGGCGCTACAGGCAACTTCAATGGAATCTTTGCTTGCATAAGCTTCACTTTCCTTGCGCTTCTGTTGGTATCAGTTCGAAGCAAAGCACACTCTTATTTGTTTTTAATTTTTTCATACTTGAGAGTCTTTACATATATTTAGAAAGCACTATATTTGTTTACGCCACATAATCTTTGCCATAATAGTACCTTGCGGATAAGAACGATGGCAACTCTTGGGCAATTTGTTGCCAATCCTAACTGTTAGATTTTTATGCGAATAAGCGGTCGCCGACGGATTTTGCTTATGCGGAAGGGGCCTTAAACTTTTCCGAGTTATTGGGCAATCATAAAAAATTATTATAAAAAATATTGTTTAATTAGAGGGTTGGCGACCAAACATACGGTTTCATGCCGTGTCGACCTAACCTAAAATCATTTTGTATGAAGATAACGTCCGGTAGTCCACTACTGAATTAGTCAGAAAACTATGCGCATATTTCCTATCTGAGCTCAAAAAATGCAGGTATGTGTAACCAGGTTTGTGCCTTTGCTTAGCCAAAATAAATTTGTGTATATGGTTTAAATATTTTATTGTTCCACTTTGGTTGTTTCACTCTTGACGGTAGCCTTCTGCGTTTGTCATCATTATGCCAACCATCATTATGCATAATCATCATTATGCAGTTACACTTTTGTTATGCTTATGTACATCTATATATAAAGGTAAACAAAATGAAGATAACAGTGCTGTTGCTGCCACAAAGCTTTTATTTCCAATAAGTACCCAGGTATTGATTCATGTGCTTCACCTCATGTGCAACGGCTCAACTTCAGCGGCTTGGCCCTCTGCCGCTTTCCTGCCTTGCCACTGTTAGGTCCTTTGACATAAAAATGAAGACGTGTGACAACGCAAAAACGAATTATTTTAGCTGTGAGGGTAGGAGCCTGTGCATTGCAGCCAAGTTCGAGGGAAAGTTTGCTCTGAACGGCCAGCATATCCATAATGCTGTCAGACAGAAGCTCTGACAGAAGCATTCCGCGAAGAGATACTCGAGCTTTTTTCACGAAGCCGTACAGTGGACTGGAGGGATGAAGGAGGCCTCCTTGGTCCCATTAGTTCGTTAGCCGACTCTGTCCGCCTATTTTCATCCTTCGGCACCTCAACAAAGACAACTCCGGCCCATCCTTCACGTAAACGTAGCCTGTTTGGCACCCATGGAGGCGCGTAACAGTGGATTTGTCTATGTCGTGGCATGGCTGCGCGCGAAAAAAAAAGAAAACACTGAAGGAAAAAGCCCACGCGACGACGTCCACAGCAAACCAAAGTAGCTCAACAACTTCGACTAATATGCTCGGGCAGCTGCGCGGGCTGCGCCGCCAAGGCGCTGCTGCTCCCACGTTGTATTAAAACTGACGCGAGCGCCGCTGCTCGGACTATCAGAGAAGCACATATTGTCGACATTCGTGGAGCCGCCGCACCGCATGGCATCCGCCGGCGAGTTAACCCACTGCCTCCTTCTAGGGCACTGTAATTGGGGTATACACAAGCGCACACTGACAGGGCCTGGGCGAAGGCACACACGTGAACGGCCTGGACGGTGCAGCCACCTGGGGGCACAGAGCTCAACCAAACGCAGAACTAATATAGCAGTAATCAAGTGTATTCTACTTTGCTGCTGGTGTAAAATTTTGGCAGGAGGGTAATCGCAAACACGTTGTTTCTGTAGATGTTTAAAATGCTTTACACATGGTTACAGCGATATTAGCCTTTTGTTTGGCTAGTTAACCTCAGCGCCACCAGGTGGCTAGACCATGCAGACCGATCAGGTCGCTCACGTACGTCTGCGCTAAAGCTCCTTCATCACAGCAATGGTAGTACAGAGGGGCTTTAGTTTACGCCGCCACCCAACCGTCAAAATGACCAGCTCGCCCGTGGTTACCGGAATGCCGGAGACGCTCGGCGCTGCGACAGAATGGTCGCAACGCACGATGCTTCGATAGCTCTCGCTTGGGATTGACCATAGAATCGACTGATGGCGGAGAGGTTGGCGAGGCTTCGCGGGCTAGCTCCAAGACAACTAGAAGTAGACCGCAAGACGTCCCATCATGACGCAGAGCCAGTGACCACCGAGCTAGGCCCCGATCACTCGGCTAATGAGTTGAGGAGTAAAAGCATGGCTATGGAGGTGGGTAACTTGTAATCGTCCGTAGCTCTCTTGATATGAGACGCTTCACACAATTGTCGTGCTAATGTTTTACGGTAGTTATACCCTACGCGTCCACAAATTTGTCCGAACCGTTTCAGGGACCCTTTAACATGTGCTGTGTGCTTGTTTTAAATGGGAGGGGGTACATTGTGGGGACAGTTCATCTTAACTTGGGCACTCACCTATATCATGAAGTTGTACTCTATTGGCAGAACAACACCCAGCTATCAGAGGAGCACCCAGTGCAACAGTATAAAACTGATGTGCTTCCAGGGTAGAGACATGCATACGTTGGCTACTCGTGAGTCGACTCACAGCTATCCACAGCTTGGGGAAGCTTCGCTCAAGCATGCGAAAAACGCTAGAATGGGCTCGGTATTTAGTTTCCGGTGCTTACATCAGTATTTTAGGCATCAAACTCAGCGTAGCAGATGAGATACGTCGAGCTAAATAAAATTTTCCACCTCGCAGTATAGCACTGCTTAATGCTGCTGAGGAGAAGAACATAAGCTGGCTTGCCTATGTTTAGGTTAGCTGCCTCTACTTGAGGCATTTACACAAACAAACGAGGACGCACGGACGCACGCAGAATAATGCCCATAGAATAAGAAAATTTTTTTACCGAGTCCCTTCTCCTCATTGCTTGAACCAGAAGATGTTCGGCTCGGGGATTCTTGTTGAAGTGATGCTCAATACATGTATTTCACGGTGAAAATGTATGGCTCCGGGCGATCTTTCTATTCTTCATTAAGTGGTAGCAACAACTTCCCACCGCAGAATAAAGTGAATTCCCTAGTAAGTGTAAGTCACCTTCAAGTTCTTCAGAAATTATATTGTTGTTAAGCGCCAACATAATGAGGGTCTACTTCATTATTGACAATGGAGAACGTACGACTTTTGTGTTAACGTTCACTGCTTTCGTGAATAAATGACATACGACAGGTTGACATCACCATATTAAAGTTTGTTTCAGTGACCTAGATGGCGGAACTTCTGTACATACAGAACGACATAACTTGTCTAACATACCACTCTCGTAAAACACAACTGTAGCATCAAGAAAAGCGAAAATGAAAAGCTGATTAAGTGCTGGCAATGAGAGGAAATCACGGCTTTCTACTTTGTTGTCAATTATCTTAGTCAATAAAGGGGGCACTTTCACTGCTGGCTTTGTGTCCGATAGCCTGGACAGTGCTGCCATCATACTTCAAGCATCCTTACGGCCGCCATTCACCTCGGTGCGACGTCACGTTTTAGCTGCACTAGCTTGCTTCCTGCCTTCCTGAGGCCTGCGACGTTGGCGCTCCCGAATTGTTCTGTCTCTTCTTTCTACCAATCGCTCATTGACAGTTTCGGACCACTTCTTTCCTCTCCCGTACAGTCAACATTTTCCATTCTCCTTTCTCATTTCTACGTGATCAAAAGTTTTGTATTGCGTCCTTTCTTTCTAGTCCTCATCTCCTTTTTTTTTCCAGGGCTGCCCTATTTCAAGGAGACCCCCATACCTACTGAATAAGGCCACTAACTCTGGCCAACAGGGTATAAAGCAATACGCCGCCCCCGACGCCGTAACGCCGACGCTTCTATCCTCAATGGGAAACAAGTGAACAGGTTGCAAAAGTCAAGAAGCAAACGCTGTGATGAAACAAAAGGTTCCGGAGCAAAAACGAGACACGAAGAGAGAGAGAGAATGAAAGGACGGTCCATACTATTCTGGGTAGCAAACTTGCAAGCAATGTGCCGACTTCTGGGGCCAATATTGGAAGTCCGATGGACTGGCGTTTTATAGGCCTACCTCCGCCCTCACGCCTATGGCGCTAACTTTCTCGCCTTGTGTTGTCGGTTATCTGAATTGCTGAGGCCTGGTGCCGGAATCTCAATTTGGTCACAGTTTGGAATCAGAACAGGAAAATAAAAAGAAGGATTAGAAAATAAATTGGCAAAAGCTCTAGGAAGAAAGGGAAGCGGAAATACACTTCGCAAACAAAGTGAAGAAAACACGGCGAAGAAAAAAAATACAAGTGAGCGGCCACAAATTCAAGTTCACTGGGACAAGCGAGGAAGCCTTGGGCTAGAGGCAATAAACACGATGGTCTTCCTACTCCTCGTTCATTTAAGTACGTTTTCTACCTCCACCCCCCCCTTTTTTTTTTGTAGTGTCCATTTGCTGTCTGACACGGTGAAGCTAGGTGATCGAAAATGTACGCCTGACCAAACTGTGCACTATATTCGTAATGTGGGCGACAAATAGAGAAAATGAGAAAGAGAGCATGCAGAGGGATGCTGGGAAGTCAACCACTTCAGTCTCTGATTTGCCACTATACCAGTAACCTTACTAAAGAGACTGACTGGACCTTTTACGCAAAAGGGCTACTTCAGCTCATGAGACCATCATGGAATAACCGTGGTGGAAATTTACCATCCAATAACCAACTTAGTCGGGCGTTAGTATTTGGCCGTTGTCCCCCTATATGCGTCGTTAGTAGCATGGCCTGAAGAAAGATAGCGCCTGGTGTGAAATGAGGTGTAGTTTTTTCTGCTCCGTGCAAGTTATCCGGCATCGGCCCGATTATTCACGGTAGGCTTGAGAGCGCACCAGGTGAAGGAATCTGCGCAGTAAAGTGCAAGTCACAGTCCATGGAATGTTAGACAGGCGTAGTATACGGGGTTGATTACTTTAATGTGATAGCGTTAAGGGCCCCCTGTAGCAGAACATCCGGCGTCGGCAACCAGCGTCGGCGTGCGATGCGGGTGGCGGGGAAAATCGTCCCAACCACCCCAACCACCACGAGCGCGCAGGCCTTCCACGTGGTGCAAGGTTTCGGCGAACAAAAATTGAATTTCTCGTTGTGAAATCCGTCAGAAAAATGTTGAAGTACGACTTTACCATTCGGCGTCGGATTTGCCGTCGGATTGTTTACCAATCGGCGTCGGATTGTAACTTGAATGTATGAGAAAAAAGTTGTCGCAGTTTCACCTGAAAGGTGAAGCATCAATTGCGATAGCAAATTTGTAGAGAGATATACGGAGTAATGATATTAGCTTTATCAGCTGTATAAACTTGGACATGCAGCAGCACCGGCAACGCGCCGAACTGTTGTCGACGCCGTCGGCATTTTGCCCGCGTTCGCTCAAAATGCGTGCGGCGTTGGTGACTGTTGCCGGAGCCTCTGATATAAATAGGCACTTGGTGCCGCAGCTAAACGTCGCCTCCCTTCCCTCCCCCTTCCCCCCCTCCCCCACGGCCTCTCGCGCATCGGAAGAAGGCGCGTTTGCTCTACATATATGGTGATTGTAAAGGAGGAAAGAGACGCCTACTTCTGCAGCCCTTAAGGAAGCACGGCGCAGAACGCGCGTTTGTTCTCCGCCGTGCGTTCACTCCCCGTGAAAGAGCGCGTCCCTCGCGCCCTTTCACTCGCACATACAGCGTTCGGCGGCGCGCGGCCACGATTTCATCTCCATTGACGTCATACGGAACCTCACGGCGACGGCGACGGCGACGGCGACGCCGACGGCAGAAATCTGCTTTTGAGTGTCCATATAATTGCTATCGCAATAAAACTAATTCTGCTACAAGGAAACTCAAGCACAAATACCTTTTTCCAGCATTTCTACCAGACCTGCGCGAGTCGGGGCAATAGGAAAGAGTTATTAAAATAATAAAAAAGGTGCTAGGGCCTTCACATTTTAATATAAGACCACTTATATTGCCCCTGGAAAAATGTCTTTCCAGCAATGCATTTCTGTTTAAAAGTGAAGCCGACTTTAAGGAGATCGGCGTAAGCGCTTGGTCTTTGTAAGCTGGCTTTCCTACGTTCAATGTTGCACTGAATTAAGCCTACTTGCCGTATGTGAACGATCCGATGCGAATGGGTCCCGATAACGCTGTCGCGTTCTACTCTTAAAGGCGAAGCTTAAGCGTCCTCCAATTTTTAAGTTTGTTTTATGAATTTTTTAGAAAGCGCCTGTGGCAGATAGCGTAATCCTTGTCCCTGAGTTGCATTATTCCTGGAGGCGGACTTTACTACCACGAGAAATTGAAACACATATTTACCTATTTAACAAAAATTCACTATTTTTATTAATTACTTTACGGCACATATTGCCATTTACGAACTGTAGCCGGGCAGCTTGCAAGAGATGTCCACTTGAAATGAATTTCCAGGATGACACTAATATAGAGATATTATTTCCCAAAGCGTGGGACGAAAAACATGGACGTTCCAGTTACATTTGTGCTTCAATGCATAAAAGAGCGTTTTGTTAAAGAAGCATATGGAACAACAGTGCATTTTTACGGCGAGTTTGATGGCGCATATCTCCAAACTGGTGTCATTCTGGAAATTCGTTCAAAGTGGATACACCTGCCAAACTCACCGGCTACAATTCGTAAAAGTAAATCATTCAGAAGATAATTAATGAATTGTGGCTAATTAATGGCATATGTGTTTCGATTTGTCGTGCAAGTAATGTCCGCCTCTCTGAATAATCCAACTCTGAGACTGGAATTGTGTTTTCGGCAACAGGCTGCTTTTAGAAGTTCCGTAAAACTAAAATGTTAACCCTATATAAGCTACCATTCATGTTCGGACGTATCTACAATCGCACCGTCAGAAAGGTGCGCCAGTGTTAGGCTTAAAGTGCTATAAAATAGAAAAAAAGAATAACGAGCAGACACTCCTCGACCTGCACTGACGTGAGGGGGGTGTACGCCGGAATATGCTAATACTAACATCGTTGCGCACGATAGTGTCACTCGCTTGGTCATTAAAACATATCCCATTCAGAAGACAAAAGATTGTTTCATCCGCCGACCGTCAATGGCTTTAACGTAAACGCAAATAGGTTTTCTCGATTAGTGGCTAACGCATGGATGGTATGTGCACGGGGAAGCACTGTTACGGAAGTACTACATAATCTTGTACTGGTAACTTGTTACGTTTGCGCGTTTACATTTACTTGCGACAAATGCGATATATATATATATATATATATATATTTGAGGCCATCCAAGATACTGCGTAACCAATGTTTTAAAAACAACGGAGTGGGCTATAGGGGGTCGAAACCAACTTAGTGGTGATGAGAGTCGCGCTGCCTAGTGGGCTGTATTTTTTTCGTTTTGCATTGTCAATCAATTAGTATAACACATTAAATACCTTTTTACATATTGGCTTCACCATGAAAGTTCCAATAAAAAAGTTGCAGACCACGTTTAAAAATGGCCGACTGAAGTGCACATGTTTGCAACTAAGTACCATTGGGCCTCTTGGATTATCCGTCCCTGACATTCCCAGATTGCCCGAGGCGGTGCTTTCAGCGTCTCGTGCTTTCAGCGTGCTTTCAGCGTATGCAGCGTTTCAGACAGTCAGCGACTGTCAGGCACGGATAAGTGAAGAGACCCATTGGTGGAACTCTTGTACTTGCCTTTAAAGGAAGTCCATGAATTATAAGAACCAGCGCGTGATAGCGCCGCTACACATTACAGTGATCGCAGACGACCGATGAAGAAACGAAGTTCGTTGTCTCTGCAGCGCTGTGCGGGACGGGCTTGGCGTTTCCGGTGGCAGCAAGATATACGTCAGCAACTCTCGCTTGCAACATGTGATCGCGAACGAATAGAAGAACATGACAATTTCATTTTTCATCCCGATTGAGCAGTTCTGCGGTAAAAATTCACTCAATACCGAGCTATTTTTTTTTGTTGCTTTGTGTGTCCGGGTTCCATTCCACAAGTCGAGCGGATGATATGTTTACCACACGTCACATCGAAGCGCACCACACCTTCATCACCACCGCTCGCTATGTATGCCCGATCGCGACGTGGCACGCAAGTGAGTCTCGAAAAAAGGCATGCAAACAATGTCGTTACCAAATCAGTCTTCTGGGGGCACTGAAATAATGGCGTTATCAAGCGGATGTTTTCGTATTATAGACGGGCTTTCTCTTGTGTTCAACTATAAGAAGCTCCTTCAATGGCACTTAGATGCAAACACTTCAGTCGGATATTTTTAAATGTTATCTACGAGTACAGCTTTCATACTGGCAGTTGCTTGCTGAAGCCAATATTTAAAAAGTTAGGCAGTTAGTTTATACTAAGTGCAAATTGAAAAAAATACCGCGGACTAGGTCAGGCGATCCTCTACACTACTGTGTTTGTTTCAGCTCACTAGCACACTCCATCGTCTTTAAAACCTTGGTTAAGCTGAGCTAGGTTACCCTGTATATATCATATATGTTTCTATGTCTCCCATAAAAAAAGTCGCAGTATAGAGCGAAAGGCGAAGCATCTATTGCGATAGCAAATTAGTAGACGGCTATACGTAGTAAGGATAATTGTTTTACCAGCCGTGTAAACTAAGAAACATATTCTTACTAACTGAATTAACAAGCATGGTATTAGCGCGCACAAGCAAACATGAACGCTTCGCACTCGATGACCGCGGACACTCGCTGTCAAAACGCTGGCGTGAGCCAACGCGGCAGCAGCAGCGATCAAAGTGCCCTTCGGGCGGTCTATCGCTTTAACGGAAGCACAGCTCACATGAAGGTATGAGCCGTCTGCAGGTCGCTTTCAAGATACGGCGCGTGCGACCACCCGCGGCCGCGCAATGCACAAGTACGCTGTTACTGGAATAGTAGAAGCCGCACCCCCTCCCTCCCGCGCTGCCTTCCCGCTTTCCTCCTTTTGCGCGCTAGATTGAGTGGCTAGTTCCCCTTCTGCCCGGTCGCAAAACACGCAGTTGGTGATGGAGCATGACTACGCCGCCCCCCCTCCCTCCCTCCCTCCCTCCCTCCCTCCCCGCCTCCCTCCCTCCATGGTCTCTCCGCGAAAGCGCACGTTCCTCGCGCGGTTTGACTCGCACACTCAGCATACGGCGTGCAGCGACCATTTTATCGGCACTTGACTTTACAGGGAACCTCACCGCGACGGCTACGCCAACTGGCAGAAATCCGCTTGGAGTATCCATATAACTGCTGTGGTGGTGGTGGTAACATTTATTTAGGTCCGGAAGAATCTTCACCCCGTTTTTATAGGGGCAAGACTGCGGGCCGCTCGCACGTTGGGACGGGAAGGCCAAGCCTCACCGCCGCATCGTGGGCCTTCTGGACAGCCTGGAGTTGATTACTGCATTCGTGGCTCTTGACCAATGAATAAAATGCTTCCGCCATCAATACGTGGTCCACGTGGTGCTGTAAAGAGGGGCACTCCCAGAGCATGTATTTAAAATCGCTAACTGCGCCGCAGTAGGGGCACAGCTGTCACAATAAAAAAAAAAAATTACCTCGCAGTTCAGTGGGGTATGTGTCTGTTCCTCCTTTGTGCATATAAAGTTGTGCTGTTTTCCCGCCATGTTATTGTGAAGTACCACATCCGCTGAAGCAAGATAATATTGGAATGAGACGAATGTTCTTTAGCTTCTCAGAAACATGAACAAATCTATGATGCAAATGAAGCAATACGTGAAAAAAAATGGAGATGGCCGAAAAAAAAATTGCGTAGCTTGCACTGGAGGCGCAATGCAATGACAACGAAGCTGATGGGCACGTAGCTAGTCCTGGCTTTTGGGCTAGGCTAAGCACTACCACGTCAACCCCAGCGTTTCCCGTAATTTATTGATTATTGGTCGATTATCGATTACCTATTGATTGGCAATCGATTGACTATCGCAAGATATTGGCCATGTACTTAAGCTAGGCTAAGCAATACGAAGTCATCCCCAGCATTTCCCGGAATGTATTGATTATTTGTCGATTATTGATTAGCTATTGATTGGATATCGAAAGGTATTGGCCACGTATTTGGGCTAGGCTAAGCACTACCAAGTCATCCCCAGCATTTTAAGGAATTTTCGGGATTATCTATTGATTGGCAATCGATTGGTTATCGATGACTGACTAAGCTTAAGTAGTCCTAACCATGCTTATCTAGACTTAGCCAGGCTCAGCTTCTGTAGTTCACAGGGGTATGTGCCATTGGGCTTGGGCCCTTCCTGCACTACCACCCGGATTGGCCCACACTTTTGGATTCAGCACACATATTACGCCTGGCTTAAACAGCTTGGCTGTTAAAAGAAACAACTTGGAGGACGCTTAAGCTTCGCCTTTAAGAGTAGAACACGATAGCGTTATCGGGACCCGTTCGCATCGCATCGTTCGCATACGGCAAGTAGACTTCATTTACTGCAACACTGAACGTGGGAAAGCCAGTTTACAAAGCTTACACCGATCCCCTTAAAGTCGGCTTCCTTTTACACTGAAATGCATTGCTGGAAAGACGTTTTTCCAGGGGCAATATAAGTGGCCCTATATTAAAATGTGAAGGCTCTAGCACCTTTGTTATTATTTTACTAATTGTTTGCTATCGCCCCGACGCACACAGGTCTGGTAGAAATGTTTGAGTTTCCTCGTAGCAGAATTAAGTTTTCTCGTACATTAAAATTACAATTCTACGCCGATTGGTAAACAATTAGACGGCGAATCCGACGCTGAATGGTAAAGTCGTACTTTAGCATTTTTCTCACGGATTTCACTGTGAGAAATTCAGTTTTTGTTCACCAAAAACTTGCACCACGTGGAGGGCCTGCGCAGTCGATGTGGGTGGATGATTTCCTCCGCCACCCGCGATCACACGCCGGTTGCCGACGCCGGATTTTCTGCGACACGGGGCCCTAAACGCTGTCACGTTAAAAATTGAATGATGAAAAGACAGCTAACTCATCACAAAAACGTCTGCCGAGCCAATTGTCCTGAGGATTTTGCTTGACTATGTCGTTGTTTTTACACGCTAGCTCTTTCTTTAACCCTGTTCTTTACCTTTCGCAGAAAGGAGGGGCGTGTGGGGTTTAGATGGGATGCGGGCAATCAAGCCTTGTCTTCAAACGAGTAGACTAAGAATAAAAAAATTCCGGGAAAAACACGATTTCAATATGAGGTACACCGTAGACATGGGCAACAAGATAACTTTCACCACCTTCGCTGTAAAAATTATTATCTGAAAAAAAAAAAAAAAAAAAACACCGCATATTCCAAGGGGTGAAGGATGATGAGTGGCGAAGCTCCGGAGGGAATCATCGGTAAACCGTGCATCTTCGTTAATTCGCCAGTATCGTCCGCGCTAAATCGAACATTGACTTCCAACAATGACAGCGCCATATGTGACGTCATTCCTATTTATAACGGCGCCCCTTCATATATTGCACCATCTCACGCTTAAGGTGACGATAGCCAAAAGCGTTAGAAACGTGCAGTACCTAAGGGAAGAGGCCACAGCGTCTTGGATCCGTTTAAACATGCCGGAACGTGCACCGCGTTTGCCGACGCCATCAGCGTTTATGAATACGGGGGTAAGGGGAGAGGGCCACAGAGTCTTACAACAGCTTCTTGCACGGGACGTACGCGCTAGCACAACGCGTTAGAAACGCGCAGGTCTTTCGTTAATGTTGGTTATTTATGCCATCGTGGGCGTCTGTCCATGTGCGCTTCGTGGCGTAGTGTTAGCGCCACGCGTTCAGAGGCGAGGGGTCCCTGGTTTGATTCCGCTACGGCTTACTACTCTCGGAATTTCTTTTTCTCATAAAAGTAGCGTGGCTACCTACTACGACGACACTACTACTAATACTACAGAGGGGGGGAAAGACCACACCAAAGGAGCTTCGGCCCCAAAAAAAAAAAAAACAGGTCTGTCACTGTAGAACCATCTTCTGTTTCTTTGTTTCTCACCTTTTTGGAAGTTCAGGGACATTTATACGGATCCTTCCAGGAGTAACATCTTCCTGGTGGCAGTGTACAGGATAAAAAAAAGTGAAGTACTGCGATGCAGCTCTGACAGAACGAACTAATATAGTAGGTAACCGCACTACATAAAACATTTTGAGAAGCGACAATACACCATGCACTACGCTTGTTTCTTCCTTTAGACACGCAGCACTACGCGACACGTATAACCAACTCTCCTAGTGTTTCTAGCCATGTTCTAGGTGGTATGGGCCTACCCGACGAGCAGCTTCATCTTTTTCAGAACTGAAGACAATTTGCTCTCGCATATGAGATCTGTCTGCCGGCGCGTTCACTGCTGGCGAAGTTGCGCGCAAATGCTAATTGTTGGATAGTAAACAAACGAACAAAACTGATTTTTATGGCGGTATTCATGACGAAATTCTCTTCTAACATTACATGGACAAATTGTGCTAACATCAACATGAATATTTTTTTTCAGCGTCAACAAAAACCTTTTTTATTAAATCTGAAAGAATGTCTAGTTCCCATTATAAGAAACTTTCTCTAGAAAAAAAATAAATTGCTATATTTTTTAGAGATTGACAATTTACACTGTGGTGTTCTTTAACGCGTACCTCAATCTAAGTACACGAGAGGTTTCCATTTCACCCCCATTGAAATGCGACCACCACGGCCGAGATCGAAATCTGGACCTCGTGCTCAGCAGCGCAACGCCACAGTAAATGGTTTCCCAAGTGGGGTCCCACACACTTAATACGATGATTCATCGACAAGACCATTGTCAAGTTATGATTATTGATACACTATTTCTCTTTTGTATGCCTTAGAGGCACTGATGCCTCTTCAGCTGCCAGCAAACACAAACGCACCAAAAGACATTTACAACGCAGCTAGCCTATCTAAACGTGCCTTGCTTAGGCTTAGGGATACCTAATCCAATGTGTTTCGCCACGGCACGAAACGAAAACTAGAGAAGTGTCCGTCGGAGACTCGCGGTCTTTTAAAAAAGTTATCTTTGTATGTAATTCAGTTATCACTTTTGTACGTTTCTTGTAGAACCCTTACACTAACTTCCCGCCATCCCGAAACAACTGCACATTCCAAATGCAACGAGTGAAAAAAATAATTAAAAGAAACAATATAGAGACGTATTCTGTGCACAAGCTTGCAGTGCCGTAAAGAAGAAATTAATATCTCGAGGTCACGACACTGCGTAGGCTTTCAAGGTTCCCAGCCGTGGATATAGAGCTAGAGATTGCATTGGGCCTTGCGTAGATTATATCTACCTGGAATTCTTTCGCCGTGTCTTTAGTATAGTTTCACCATCGCGACAGGAATATGTTACGCTCGTGTTCGCAATTTACGGCCAACATGGCCTTGTTACTACCCCGCGAAGCTTTATTTCACTTTCGCAGTTAACATATTTCATCGTTATTATCGTGCACCTGTCTGCGCAGGAGCACAGAGTTTGCCTCCATCCACTGCATAGCGAGCACGGGGACGTAGTTCGCTGGAATATTAAAACAGTTCCCGAACGACCACCACATACTTGGCGGCTTAAGAGGCTTAGAAAGGGTTTCGAGAACTACGACTAGGCGTATCTTTACCTGAGACCACTTCGCAAGCTTTGCATGGCAGCCGCAATAATGTTTGCAGAATGGTGACTAGATAGTTTCTGTGTCTTACACCACTGCGCGAGCTCTGCTGGAAAACCGCAATGCGTAACAAATCTGTATGCGCTCTCCACCCTTTGCTACACGCATATGCGCAATTCAGAGGTCTACACGACCGTGAACGTGAATGAAAACAGGGTGGTCCTCCTTATAGGAATCCAGGAAACGCTTAAACTTATCTGCTGCACGTAGTATTTTTAATAAACGGTCACGAGTCAATGCTGACACAGTTTTTGTTGTTCTTAAGGAAAATATATACTTAGTACGCAAACGAGATCACAATTTGCGTCTTTCTAGCACAAGAACCGGTACGAACAAGCACAAAAAATTTCCTCTCGGCAATCGCCAAGAAGTGCCCTTCTCGAGACCGTAATATAAGAATTTCAGAATGCGATCTACCGTTTGATTGCATTACCTCCGAACTTAAAATGATCAAAAGTGCTTCTTAGATGCTAAACATGTTTTCCTTAGCACATCTGAAGATGGATCTGCGCAGTCTGAAATTGCAGCGTGCCAAAACGCCAATTCAAATTCATTTCAACATATTTACTAGGTTATATGTGAAAGAAAAAAAAAAGATGAATGGAGCATTTTTTTGTGTACTGAAGTATGTCGCGTTTCGTTGCTTTTTCCTTCATTTAAAGCATATTCGATGCCCTACCATTTAAGAGGCTCTCAAAAATAAAAGAAAAAAGCTTAGCCTTGCACTCGGCCACGCAACGCTTGAAACAGCGAAGCTGGGCGAACGTAGCCCAGCATTTTCCGGACGTGCGCGCCAACTTTTCATCATATTACTCATGATGATGATAATTTCTTTTCGCGCGTCTCGGACTTACGGCCGTCACTGTGCGTTTCATAGCTCTGCTTGCAACACCAACACCGCGTTCCAATGCCGACAACGCGTTCCAGGAGACCCGCTGCGTGAATGC
The DNA here is from genome assembly GCF_013339745.2 of Dermacentor silvarum. Taxonomy (NCBI): domain Eukaryota; kingdom Metazoa; phylum Arthropoda; class Arachnida; order Ixodida; family Ixodidae; genus Dermacentor; species Dermacentor silvarum. The sequence continues at coordinate 108,018,168 of NC_051157.2, forward strand.
GTCCCTTCCTCGCTTTGATTGCGCGCAAAACCTCTTCACCTCGCAGAGCACGAGCGTACTAACGCGCCAGCTGTGGATGAAGACGACGACACGACGACGCTCGAACGCAGTCGTATGGTTCGCATAAATGCATGTTTACCCCTCCCCGTTGGCGCTGAGCCGTGCTCCCTCAAGGGCTGCAGAAGATAGCGCCAACCCTTTCCCTTTCCCTCAAGAACCACTTATCATGTTCTGCAAGCGTGGCTGTATAACCTAGTGGTTATGACGCTCACTTTGGGACTGGGGGTACGGGGGCTCGAATCCCGCCTCGGCAAGAAAGTTTATTTTCTCTCTTGGGAGTTTTTTGATACGCACCACAAATTACGGCTCGCTTAAACAGCTTCGCTGTTAAAACAATCAGTACCACGTTGATAGCGGTAGCTTGTGACGGGATTTTGCAGCTACAAGGTATTGCAGGCACCAGCTGTTACGACATGGCTCGTAGTCTTTCCAGTGATTTTTAGGTCAATGGACGTCTATATGCTGTTTATTCAGAAAGCGATTCGGCCCATTGTGTAAATCCCACCGAACCGCTTACTAATACACTTTATATCTGCGTGGAAAATGTGGCAATCCGACATTCGCAAGTTCAGTTTCACGCAGACTTCCGCGAGGCGTCTATGTGCAGTCCAATTACGTCCAACGACCACCCAAGTTTTCCAACAGGACTATTCGGGGACATTATTACTACCGTGATTGAGGGACTCTTTTAATATACGCCACTCATTAAGCAGCGCATGTTTAAGGTAAAATTGGATATCGCTGGCTCCAGTCTAATTACACGGTAACTCAGAAATTGTTTTGGCGCCCCTGCACCGACAATGTTGCGGAAAAATGTAAAATCGGCTGACTGTGGGAAATAAAACATTGATTTAAGGCACCTATCTCTCCTCAAATATTGCTTTTCACGAATAGAAGAACAGCTGAAGCATATGTGTTACAGCGACAAAAGATAGTATAATCCTCGAATCACGTTATTTTGTAGAACCCAGATGGATGAAATTGATATATATCGCTTTGAAATACTACCTCATGAATACAAAGCTGACAAGAACGTCGTAGGCAACATAACACTTTCTCGAAAGCTATAAAATATCACATAAGATTTGTACGCCAATGAGGTTCTTGGCTTTGCCTCAAGTTTTTGAGAAACATGAAACAGTTGTAAAACATGCGAAACCAGAAATGAAATGTTATTTATTTATTTATTTATTTATTTATTTATTTATTTATTTATTTATTTATTTATTTATTTATTTATTTATTTATTTATTGAGATGCTCTTACTGCCGCAAGGCCATACGAGTATATAAATCTATATGCATCGTCCCGGACATTCACGGACAGTGCAGGATGACAAATCGAAGGTGCCCTCTAAAACCTAATCAACTAATCCTGACTTAAATTCTCAGCTCTTTCCCACACGGCGCAGTGGGAGTGTCAACAACAAAAAATTATACTAGCATTTGCATTTCTTTACAAAATTACTTCAGCTGCAGATTTGAAGGGTGCAGGTACTGCGATAGAGAGCATGGAGGTAGGCAGGCGATCCCAGTTGACGCTGGTCTTTGGCCCAAATGATTCATAGTAACGTTTAGCGCGGCGCTTTCGCACACCAATTTTGAGATGATGGTCAACGCGTGACGACACGCAATGAGGGACGGAGAAAAAAGGTCGTTTTAAGTTTCAATTACAGTAATATTTTTCTTCGAAATATGCACAGTCGGGATTCCGCTTCCTTTTATTTTTAAAGTAAGCTTCATCTAAAAAAAAGCAATTTTATTCATATCGTTTAAGTGACTGTCAGAGGAGAGCATTTCTGCCGGGGACACGTATTTCAGTACAAGAAGGGGGGGGGGGGGGGACTGTAATTGGATCACTGCCTCTGCTTCTTCTTAAAGTGCCGACATTGCAGGGGGGGGGGGGGGGGTGCGATCGCAATCGTACTTCTGTTCAGTTGCAACAGAGAAATTACGGAGAAATCACCGAGCGTGATTTTCGTTAGCGACAGGCAGAGGCACACAGACGATCCACCAAAAGACGGGTGTTACGAGTAACACGCTACAGCCTGATAGAAAGTTTATGCAGCGTTGGAAAAAGGCGAGGCGCAACTGACTTTGGACACTCAATGCACCTCTTCGATTATCCGGACCTCACAGTCCCGGATTGCTCGAGGCGGTGCTTTCAACCAATGAGCGTTGCGTATGCATCGTCCCGGGCATTCATGGACAGTGCGGGATGACAAATCGAAGGTGCCCTCTAAAACCTAATCAACTAATCCTGACTTGAATTGTTGCAGCTCTTTCCCTCAGCATCAAATCTTTCTTCCCAAGATAATACAATAAAGGTCGAAATTCCAAGCCCCCTACCAATATTCACCACATCTTTTTCATACGAGAGACGGTAATTTGAAGCAGTTTGCGAGTGCAGCCACCTGCGCGCCTTCATCGCCAGCAATCCTGGCCATTGCTGATCCCATTATTCTGATCATTCCACTCTGATCATTCTTGATCGTGGTCTTTTACCTCGTATTATGGTCATATGTAACATTATGTGAGGCTCATGGTCACTTCTTTATGTTACGGGCGAGACGGTGCAAGTGCAAACATACCTGTATAATTAATTTACGATTACATTTTGGTGCTTTGCTTTTCCAGATGATAGAAGTCGATTGAAACTAGCGTACACGTTACCCAAGTCCCCGTGAATGTTGTAAGGTTACGAGGGGGTGATTAGCAGTAAAACCTAGTAAAAATAAAACGTAAATTGTGAAGCTAACGAGCGTAGGAATAACCGTGAAATTGGGGCCGAATACGACATTTTCTCCTTTACTGTGCGTGTTTTTCGAAGACTCGATCAACTTGTAAAGAATAAACAAAGCGCATAAACGAAAAAAAAAGGGGGGGGGGGGAAAGAAAAACACGGCAGCCAGTCCGCTAACATGGGTACAAAGCCTCGGACACACTGAAACAGACTAGTTGCCAGGGCTCTTGTAACACGACGCCTCGTTTCCGAAAATTGCTCCGTGACCAGCTTGTGCTGGAGATTGTGGTGAGAGAGTGTGGGACATACCCGATTTGTCTTCTTTTTCTACTTTTTTTTTACCTAGTTTTGGGTTTTCATTTTTTTTTTGGTCTCACTCCCTCGCTGCTCGAAACAAGATTTTCCTGCGTACAATCACTCGCGGCGTGAAATGAGAGACAGGCGATTTTTGTGTGCAGGAACCCGACACGGATGTGATGGGCCGTCACTGGTGGCGCTGGAGACCGCTTCCGAGTAAACATGGCCATCTAATGTTGTGTTTGAGCGCACTCTAACGCTGCCGCTAAACGATGCGAGGAGGATGTACCCCGTTAGCGGGTACATAGATTGAACGAAGGAAAGCGAAGAGAAAAACGAATATCAAAAGAAGAAATTTGACGGCACCGTCCCTCGTTATGACCATCATTTGCGGGACACTGAAGATGAGACACATTTGTTTAGGAGAGTACCGTCATTAGGTCTGCCGGACGGAAAACGGAAACGCAAGATTATTACGCAATTCCCGGGGAATTTTCGATAAAATATAGAGGGCGACGTGGTTCGGAAAAAGAGGAATAAAAAAGACCAGGGCGATGCAATTCGGACACAAGGAAGCATAGAAAAAAAACTGTCTATAAAAGACAAGAAAAAGTGGAGTGGTGGGGAGGAGTAGCGCATAAAGGACGGTAGCTTTATCGTTGATTATAGAAAGCTTGACACTGTGTCGCTCAGTGTGCTGATCATGTCGAAACGTTAGGTGGAGCGTCCATCACAGCACGCCTCAGGATGCCATAAATAGGCAAAATCCCCCGTCTGGTAAAGTAGAAAAAAAATCAAGGACAGAGAATTACTCCAACCAGCAGCGTTGAAAACGTACTGGATTTTAAAAGAGTTTAGTTACTCATTGCAAGTAAGACGGTGTACTCCCAGACGAAGTTTAAACCTGCTTGCTTAAGGCTGAGCAGAAGAAGCTAAGCGGCTAGGAAGTATTGAAGATGGATTTGCTACCTAGAGCCGATGCGTGAACTGACACAAAAATAAAAAATAGGGACGGTCAAGACGCGCGCGCCTCTTGTACGTTTCCGTCGTTGTGTGTGTGTGCGTGTGCACGCGCACGCGCGTGTGTGTGTTCATCTTTTCACGCATACGCAGCGGTGGCTTGAATAGGTGTAACGTTTTGCTGTGACAATAAGGTCGTGGGCTCGTAACGCCATTGCAACAGTGAGACACCGATACAGGCTGTAAGCACGAAAGCACATGTACCAATCATTAAGGGTGCAGTACATACAATCTCATGTAGTTAAAAATAATGTGCAGCGCTCTCCTAAGGCATCTATTTCATCGATCAATCGGCCGTTTACGTTTATTGTTCCCATAGGTATGAGTTACTAACTTACCAAGGCATGATTCTGAGGTTCGCATGATCGCGCTCTTGAGTGGTTAATTGAAGCTTTACCAATTCACTGTAACAAAATTAGAGAACATGAAAGCAACAGCAGCCTGGATAACATGTATTGTTGTCATTGCATTATCGCGTAGGTTCTTTTTTCTTCAACTATGTAGTGATGCTGCCCTAGAAATAAGGATAAGCTGCCAAGCTCTCATATTGCTTTTGTTGGAATTAATGCTGACGCTCACTTTGGATATAGGGGCGCGTGTAATTCCGAGTGGTATAAGCAGAATTTGCTATTAGATTACTATACATATGAATCTGATACTAGTGTTTTTGTTTCATATTCTTCCGTGGCTAATGTAAGGTATAACAACACAAGATCAGTAGGTTCCTCGTTGATATATCCCAACCGGAGATGCATAATCTGCCCCCGAAACATGGTTTCTAAGCAAAAGCTTGCTGTAAGCATTCGCGCAGTGTAATGACGCTCGTTTGTCGCGGGACATGCGGAGCTAATTGTACAACGCATACTCATAGGCGCATCGGTGCATCATGATATGTGAGATTCCTAGAAAAAGTAATTCTGTTCGGAATAAATACACCACCCTTGCTCATACCGTAGTCTGTAGTGTCTAGTACATAGTTGCGTTTCCTTGCCTTATCGCGTCACCTTTTCCCTCTCGTGCACTCCACCCATGTATGCGAGCGGCGACCAAAAAGTTGCAAGGCTCTTATTTATTCGTTTCGAGACTGCGTTGGTTCTACCCATTTTCCACCTCCTCTCCCTACCTCCTCTCAACCATTCTACTTCCCTTCCCTCTAGACTGTTGCGCATTGGTTTGTAAAAAGCTAAGCCTAGTAGTTTCTGAATTGCTTATGTGGGGGTCACAAATGATTACAGCAGTCTAGAGGCTATCATGGCGACGTCCAGGGAGCTCCAGAAATCATTGTGGTGACGCCACTTCCCGACGCGGCGTGCAAGACAGCGACAGCAACAGCAGCAGTGGAAAAGCCAAAGGAAAAGGAAAATAAAGATTCGCTTTAAAAGGTCGAATTTATCCGCATCGACGAATAACAAAATTTGGAATATTATCGGGACTGGGTGAGGGTTTAGTATTCAGCTGTACTGAATCAAAATTAAGTTTTGCTTAAGAGTTAACAAAAAATTCCACGTTCTTATTACGTAGGCGCTTAGTTTTATCATCAGCAGCAAGAACACTCTGGTTATACTCACTGAACTGATAAGCAATGATTTTTTGTGTGCCACATGCTTAATTTTTTGTTTTAGATAATCATTTGTGGAACCTTTTAGGTTCGGCACGAATCAAATGATGGAAATGGTGTGCCTAGTAGTGCGCACATACCTAAATCAACGTGGTTAAAGCACTCTGAATAGATGCCAATGGTAACAAGTGCTGGTCATTTCAAGAGTTTAATTTGACTGGTTAAGTTTAGAATTTCTCTCGACATCCTCGCTGTTCACTTAGGTGGTCTGTTTATATTGTTCGGTGCAAACGGATTTAGTGGTGTGAGCAATTGTCACCTTAAAATGTTCCCATATTTTAAAGCATGAAATGCTTTTAGCTCCCGTGTCTGCGACCTTCAAGTGACACTCAGGCAAAATCCAGAGCCGTTATCCGGACACTCAAAGGCGAACATCCATGCGTAATTGCGACAACAAAAAGAGATCATCCGGGGAACCAGTCAAAAGTTAACAAAATGCGGTCTCTCGCCCCCAACCCTTTGTACAGGACCGCATTACATACGCTAGATACATCCCAAACAAGTTACAAAAAATATTGCTTCCAATTTGTTCCTAATGTTCGTTCACAATATCACTCAAGCTGTAACATCTAGTACGCTAAAGTTTTATTGGGGAGTGGTGAATAAAGTTTTATTGGTTTTATAGACAGATAAAGAGGTTGCCTGTGCTCTTTTGAATGCCAGCAGTCCGTAAGTCTTGAGCTGTCCGCGACCGAAAAAAATGTCACAGTTTCGCCCTAAGGGAGAAGCAATGAATGCGATAGCAACACAGCAATGTCATAAGAAGTAAGGTGAGCAGCTTTGGTAGCAATATGAATTGTACTAAACATGAGCTGATTAAGTAAGCAGGTGTGCTGCGGCGTAAGTAGACCGACACGAAGAGAGACTCCATGACCATGAGAAGGCGCGTGGGAAACGGTGGTGTTGATGAGAAGCGCTTCCCGTGGGCAGCGTGTGCGAAGGGACACACCTGTAGCGCTGCACTGCCGATCTGGGCAGCATTGCATGTGTAGCGTGCGTTGGAAAATGTGGCCCGACTATTACTAACTGAATGAGCAAGCGTGGTGTGAGCGCGCACAAACAAACATGAATAGATCACACTGAATGACTGCAGACAACGACTGTCAAAACGCTGGCAGCAAGCGCACATGCCGCAGCGGGCGAGGTACGTGCGGTCTATCGCTTCAACGGAAACTGAGCGGCGAATGCACAGCGCATGCAAAGGTCATAGCCGTGTGGAGTTAAGAGATGGTGCGCGCGAGCGACGAGCGCGGTTGTTGGCAGAGTAGAATTGCCCCCCCCCCCCCCGCTCCCTCCGGCGCTGGCTTCCCGCTTTCTTGCTTGCCCGTGGGAGATTGAGTGCGTTCGCTCTCCGTGATAGCGCGCGTCCCCGCACGCTTCCGCTCGGGTATACGGCGCGCGGCGAAGATTGTATCTATACGGAACCTCACGGCGACGACGACGGCGACGACGACTGCGACGGTGACGCCGACGGCAGAAATCCGGTTGAAGTATCGCAAGAAAAAAGTAGCGACAGACGCTGAGCGCGCTGTGCTGTTGGAAGAAGAAAATGCCGGAGCCGCAGTTCGACCCACCACTGCCGCCATTCTCGTCTAGATACATCAGCGCACGGTTCGCCCAGTTCGAGGCGGCTCTGGAGCTGAACCACATATGGATCCAGGAGTTCAAGTACGCGGTACTCCTCGACGTCCTGCCGCTTGCTCTCCAGCTCCACCTCGGCGTTCCATCGCTATAGGCACGCGCCCTTATGACGAACTGCGGCAGTCAGTCCTCAACCTCTACGGCGCTGCCTACCGCCCTCTTCCAGAGGTTGACCACAAGTACGCGACCCATTTCCGTCCACACCCTCACGGCCAGCACCAAGCGCGTCTGCTCTTGCGCCCGTATGCAATCGTCCTCAGGCCACCTCATCACCATCATCGCCACCGACGATGACACGTGGCAGTGGAGACATCACCGACCCAACGCCGGCTCCCGTGCCACACGCCATCGGGTCTTGCGACAACGACGTCGCTCCTGCCATTCGACCTCCTACCAACCCTTCACCGGATTTGCGCACGCTGCCGACTGAGAGAGCCTCCGAGTCAGCGCACGAGCCTTGCCCCGTGGCGACTCCGCTGCCTCCTACCGTGTCAACTGTCGCTCACCGCAGCACCTACCAGCCAGCGAGAGCGACGCAACAGCAGCAGCGACCTTCTTCCCTGCCCTGTGCTCTCCGTCCTCTCCATCGGTCAACTTGCCGTTGGGCCCTTATAGCGACTATTCTGAAAAGTCGGACGTTGGAGGCTGGGAACAATCGTCGGGCTACGCGGGTACGGCAGATGGACTGACACCACCATCCCGAGACGCGAGTCTGGATGATGTCTCGCACCCGTCCCTTGATCCTGTTCTTCGCGTCGGGCACACGTTGGAGCTCGCCAGGCAACATGACCCGGCACCTGCTGCCCCGGCTCTCCCAGATCTGAGAATGACAGCCAACCTGCGCCGGTGCTGTCATTGAGCGTTGCCCTACGACGCCTTCCTCGCCGTCTCGAGCGCCACTCAACTCAAACGCAGTTGACCGTGGCAACACCCAGGCTCTGGCAGGCGCGTGCCGGACCCTCTTCACTTGACTCGGGCGGTGTCATGCGCAGAGGTTTGCAGCTTGCGACGTCTACCGCGGGTCGGGCAAGACCGGACAAGCACGTATACAAGCTGCATCAAGCAGAGCTCACGCATCTATGAGCGCGTGACGACCGAGTTTGCGGCTTGTCGTGCCCACCAAATACAGCGCCCAGTCCCCGCTCGTTTCGCCTGACCTCCGTGAACTGCTGCAGAGGCGTCTGCCTTCACGCTCTCCGTGCTGTTACCATTCTTCAGCAGCGCCACTCGCAGCCTCGTCCGCCGGAGGGCTTGGCTAGTTCCCTTGGCTTCAACGGACTCGAACTACTTGGACTGCCCACGGACCCTTCTTACACTTAGTAAACTTGTTTCATCGCCGTTCCATCTGGGCGGGAGGCCCTGTAGCGCCCGCTGACGCCACAACGCGGGGCGCTTTGGTCGGCGCTCTCAGGCGGCGCCTAGGTGCCGGCTGCAAAGAAAGAGAAAAAGCCGGCAGATCCCACGCCCTGTGAGAATCGATGTTATGCTAAGCAGAGGGCTGATAGCCTACCAACCTAATGAAACGACCATGAGAGCACCAAGACGAAGGCGGCTTCTTCATGACCTACATGACACGCATGTCATGGCATTTATGTCATGAGTCCTCAGGAGTCCCTTTATCTACACCTAAGAGACCTTAAGGCGAAAGCCTTAGTCATGCTCATGACTATGACTTCGACCATCAATCTTTAGTGTTTCCTTCACTTAGTACCCACGTCCGAAGTCATTTCAGTGGTCTTTCAGTGTTAATCTTTTTCGGTGAGTCATTGTCATTTATGCTGAGTCATTCTCATGAATATTACTTCTACCAGTATCCTTTAGTGTTTGCTTCTCCTTAGTACCCCCGTCCGAATCCATTTCAGTGTTTTTTGGGTGCTATACTTTTTTCGCTGAGTCATTGTCATTTTTGCTGAATCATGCTCATGACTATGATTTCTACCATCGTCCTTTAGTGTTTGTTCCCTTCACTTAGTGCCCACGTCCGAACCCATTCCAATGGTTTTAGAGTGTTAATATTTTTTTGCTGAGTCATTATCATTTTTGCTGTCATGCTCACGACTATTACTTCTACCATCATGCTGTAGTGTTTCCTTCACTTAGTATCCACATCCGAACCCATTTGAGTGGTTTTAGTGTTAAACTTTTTCGGTGGGTCATTGTCATGACCTACATGACACGCCTGTCATGATATTCATGTCATGACATATCATTTATGTGCGTCATATACTCTTGTCATAGTATGTCAATTTTGGTACATACCAAGTTAACGAAATGACCATGAGAGCACAAAGTTGTAGGCGGCTAGATAGATAGATATGGTCAAAGTAGCAAATGTTCGCCAAGAAATGCTTCGCATTTCAAATAAAGAAGCGCAGCGCGTGCTCGAGGTGCAAGCTCGGCACGTCGTTCTGAAAGCTAGCCACGCTGGTCGTCGCAGCCGCCGCTCTGCTCGCGACCTTCGCCCTTCTGAGTAGGAACGATGGCACGGCTCGTACGGCCGCCGTCACGTCCTCCTGCAAGCCAGCTGTAGAACAAGACGACGACGCCCGAGCCAATGCTGCTGATGATATTTTTTTTCTACACGTGATCGCGATCCTGGGGGAACTTTTTAAGAACACGTAATGACACGACGTCCTTTAGTAATGAAACCATTGTATGATTATTGGACAAATGTTTCAGGGACCGTTACTGCAGTTTTACGAGCCAGAACCAGGATCTGAATATGAGACACAACCTTGTGGAGATCTCCGGAATAACTTTGGCCACCTTGGGTCCCTAATCGTGCCTTTAAATCTAAGAATACTAGCGTTTTTGCATTCCACTTTCATCCGAATGCGGCCGCCATGGCCGGAGTTGAACCTACGACCTTGAGGGATGCATCGCCACTCCACAGTCACTCAGATACCATGGCAGGTTGGAAATATCGTGCGGACGCGTAGGTCTAAGCACTACTTGGTGCAGGTGACGATCGATAATTACAAAATAAAAAAATAGCGTAGCTTGCAAGGGAGGCGCAATGCTAAGGAGACAGTGGAGCTGATGGGCACCTAGCTAGTCCTGGCTTTTGGGCTAGGCATCCCCAGCATTTCCTGTGATTTACTGACTATTGATCGATTATTGATAAGCTTATTATTGGCTATCGATTGGCTATCGCATGGCATTAGTCATGTATTTAGGCTAGCCTGAGCACTACCAAGTCACCCCCAGCATTTTACGGACTTTATTGACTATTTATCGATTAGTGATTGGCTATTTATTGGCTATTGATTGGCTATCGCACGGTATTAGTCATGTATTTGGGCTAGCCTGAGCACTACCAAGTCATCCCCAGCATTTTCCGGACTTTATTGACTATTGATCGATTGTAGATTAGCTATTGATTGGCTATCGACTGGCTATCGCAAGGTATTGGCCACGTATTTGGGCTAGGCTAAGCACAACCAAGTTATCCCCAGCATTTCCGTAATGTATTAATTATTGATCGAATATCAATTAGCGATTTATTGGCTATCGATTGGCTATCGATGACTGACTAAGCTTAGGTAGACCCAGCCATGCTTATGCAGACTTAGGCTCAGCCTCGCTAGTTCACACAGGTATGTGCCATTGTGCTTGGACCGTTTCTGCACTGCCGCCAGGATCGGCCCACATTTTCTGCTACGACAGACAGATTACGCTCGACATAAACAGAAACCGAGCACATGTACCGAGAATGGACTGCGGAGGAGTGTGGTTGTTGTCAATTATGGGAAAGTTCAAATTGCTTGCAGGGCTACTCTGTTATGATGACATTTTGGAATAAGGGCCCGCAGCCATCACAGAAAGTGAGGCGAGAAATTTGGCGGCCGAAAAACAGCTAGCAAAGAATACGACGCCCACGAATTGTGAATCTTAAAGAGACGCTTCTGTGATTCACCATTTGGATGATAAGAAATCATCTAAGTCATGTTAGTTTTACCAAAACAACAACACCCCAACATCTACTAGGTTGGCCATGTTGAATAGAGCACAGCACGGGCCGATTTTTTCAGCCCGGCCCGTGCCCGTTTTTACGTTGGGCTGCCCGCCCGAGCCCGACCAAAAGTTTTATGGCGAGACCCGGGCCCGGCCCGGGCCCGGAAATAATCTACGTTACCCGCCCGGCCAGGCCCACCACCCCTTTACCTTAAGCCCGAGCCCGGCCCGAGCCCGGCTCGAAACTGGCCCGAACCCGGCCCCGATACCGAAAAAAAAAACATGTTTTTCAGAGTCGAGACGCGCGAGGATAACTCGATGCACGTTACATGCACACAACCAGAAAGTCCGAGCCCGGCCCGGGCCCGGGTCACAAAGCAGATGCCGTGCCGGAGCCCGGCCCGAGCTCGTGCCCGGGCTTTCGGGTAAGCCCGAGCCCGTGCAGTGCTCTAATGGTGATAGACCCTGTATGAAGACGGAAACACGTCACGGTCATCAATAACTGCACGCAACCAAGTTTCAGTAATGACGACATGACAAATGTGGCTCAGAATAACAGCTTTTAACGTACTGTCCTATTTAAAACGCCACATGTATTTAGGTTAGAAATCCTCAGATATTTCTAACATGTAGCGCTCTGTCATTTTTTGTAATAAATGTGAAGAAAATTGCCTAGTTTATTTCTGATGTTCTATTTTCAATGGCTTTCATAAAGTTCGCCATCAACTCGCACAAGAGTCACTTCTCTTCCTACCTTCTTATCATTCCTTGCGATCTCCTACAGGAGATTTTATTCTTTTAGTGGACCTGCGACTGTATACTTAAGTGAACATTAATCAGCGAATGCACCCACGATGAGTACCTTTCTCCTTCTTACTTTTATTTCTTCATTTCATCTTCTTGAGGTTAGCCAACAAGGCCCCCGCCACCACAGTTAACATCCAAGCCTTTATTTCTTAATAATCTCTCTCTTAGGGCGCTTAGAAGCCATGCCAGCCATTGAATTTCATTCACGTAGAAATTTGGAAGAGCGCACAACGACATTTATCTATGCTCACACAGAGTAGAAGTGTTCCAGTAAAGTAGATAAGTACAATATTAGCAATAAAACGCCTCTGCTTTGCAAAAGACATTGCAGATGGCAATTTCAAAGATAATATGGTTAGAGGAAACATTTGCCCATTTTTTCCACGCCACTGAACATGCCATTCACGAAAAGAGCTCCTAGAAGGAGAACCGCGTTAGTTGTCTTTAAAAACTGCGGTACCCGCTTTGACAACCCTGCATTACCAACTAGTATAGTAATAAACTAATAACGCGCATTAATTTCGAGGCGAGTTCTCTTTGTTTCGCTATTCTGATGGAACTTCTGACGGAATGTTTTTTTTTTTTTTAACATGCATTACCTGTTTGGATGCGTCTACTGTCCCTATCATTGATTTATTGTAACACCCCTATGTAATTGCCAATGGGCCTTTAGGGTACCTGAATAGAAAAAATAATAAACTTTATTGGAGCTGCTTTTGACCGATAGGGGCGTCGCCAGGTTGGACAGCGAGACCAGCAAGCAGAGGGCTACTTGCAAAAAGCGGCGGGAAAACGACGCAGTTTGTCAACGTTTGTTCAGTGCAGTCACGGCCAGTTTGCGAGAAAAAGAAACGTATTATTAAAAGAAACGAGCGTTTCACGTATTGCGTGGTGGGTAAATAATGTCGTCGGATGTCGTCAATAGCGGCGACGTGAAGGCATAGGAAAGGATGGCGCTGCTCCGGCAGGACATACAACTCGGCTGTGCGTCGTGAAGGCGACAAACCTAAAGAGCCAGAGGGCCAGAAAAATTAATAAATGCGAATTGCCCTCGTATGGAGGGAGAAAAGAGGGTACCTTAAGTAGCAAAAGCGACGCATCAATCCTGCGTGAGCGCAAACAGCCCATCAGAACCACGCCGAAAGTCCTTACCAGAGCGTCCAATCATGTGGTTGCCTTTTTTTTCCTGGTGGCGACTTATATTTTTAGCCTTCTCAGTGCGAAGCCCCTCTTCCTCAGTCCAGCGTGTTTTCTTCATATGCCTCTTTTCGCGCGGTCAAAACACTGTCCCGGTGTTGCGCTTTTCTTCGCTTTAGCGAAATACCGCAAGTGTGAGCTTTATAAGAGGCGAGTGTTCTTGCGTTAGACGTTCTCGCGTTAGACGTTCTCTAGATGTCCTCCTTCCACTCTTAGGTGAGAGCGGCTGTAACGCTATATATCAGTCTGTGTTACGAGCTAAGTGCTCGGAGAAAAACGGAGCAAAGAAGGTAGGAAAACGTTTATAAGAGGCAGTAGCGTCTGGGCTAACATAATCATCATAGGCGGCAACCGGTCTTTCTGAGATAAACTTGCACTTGGGTTTTCTGATGCGCTTTACAGCTTCTCTCTCCGTGGTTTCATTCCCGTCTTTCTTTCTTCCATTTGCGTGCTTCCATTCCCACGTTCCGGAAGAAAGTACGGGCGTTCAGCACCTTCTTGAGGTGGTCACCCAGATTGTCCTTCATTTTTTCTCCTTCTGTTTATAGGTCCATGAATATTACTACCGCTAATACTAATATTACTACTAATACTACGTTTACTACTACTACTACTACTACTGCTACTACTACTACTACTACTACTACTACTACTACTACTACTACTAATAATAATAATAATAATAATAATAATAATAATAATGGTCGCAGTTTCACCCGAAAGGCGAAGCACCAATTGCGATAGCAAATTAGTAGAGAGCTATACGGAGTAAGGATAGTAGTTTTATCAGCTGTATAAACTTGGACATTCAGCAGCAGCAGCAACGCGCAGAAGTGTTGTTCACGCCGTCGGCGTTTTGCCCGAGTTCGCACCGAACGAGCGCGGCGTTCTTATATAAATGCGTATTTGGTGCCGCAGCTAAACGTCGCCTCCCCTCCCTCCCTCCCGTCCCCCCACAGGCTTTCGCGCGACGGAAAAAGTTGCGTTTGCTCTCTACATATGGAAAGGAGAAAAGAGACGCTTAATTCTGCAGCCCTTCAGGGAGCATGGCGCAGAACGCTCGTTTGCTCTCCGACGTGCGTTCGCTCCCTGTGAAAGCGCGCGTCCCTCGCGCCCTTTCACTCGCACATACAACGTCCGGAGTAACCTTTCCCTTTCCCTCAAGAACCACTTATCATCGGCGACGATTTCATCTCCGGTTCGCAGCAGCGCCTCCCCCTCGTGCCAACGATGCGGTGACCCCGAGACACTCGAACACCTCCTCTGCGCCTGTCCAGCCTTAGCACAGGAAAGTTCGAAGGTCATCCGAGCCTATAGACTGCAGGGACTTCCTGCTGACTCACTGACCAACATGCTGTTCCCATCCCGCTACCATCTCCTCGCACTACACAGCCTCGTGGAGTACGTGGAGGCGAGTGGGATAGCAGCATACCGCTGAGCGTACCTGCCCTTGCCGGTCCCTGCCGCCTCTGCTGCCTACCCATGTGCGGACGAGCCCCTTGAACTATCTCTCTTCTCTTTTAACACGAAAGTGTTTTATTCCGGGGTCCACCAAGACTTCACTGACGTATTTCCGTCACGGAAATACGTCATAGAACATAATACAAAGAAAGAAACCAGAAGAAAAAGTTCCACAAACATGCAAAATTTGGGAATCGAACCCACGACCTCTCGGTCCGCGGCGATAGATCGCCGAGCGTTTAACCCATTGCGCCACAAACGCATTCGCAGAAAGCTACACAGACGCGCCTTATATATCTAACACTCCTCCGTGTACCCGCGCTCTTGCTCGGGGCGGTGCCGCCGCCTATGAGCAGAAAAGAGAAGTACTGCATTATGACACTAAAGCCCGGGATACATGGAGCGAACTTTCTCGACGAACTTCACGCGTCAAGTAACGACGCGGCGACACGACGCAGGATGTTTGCTGTGTTGCAATACATGCGGCGAACGCCGCCGCGCGTTGGCCGCCGTGTTGGCGGCGGTCCCGGCCGCCCGCTTCGAACTGAATTTGGCGTTGTCCTTGTAGAATTCACTTAGTTGGAAGCAAATGACTGCGTAAACGGCTTTCGCTTAGTCTCAGGCCGCTTCGACGACAGAGTATTATGGATAACCTTGAGTAGTTTTCGAGATCGCTTCTCGTTTCGAACGCGTCTAAGCCTAGCGAAAGAAATATCCGATGCCAACGCCATCTATCGGGGAAGTCGGGAGATAGGCATGACGACAGCATGTGGCCTCTGAGATCAGAAGATTTCTGTTGAAGGTTGTTGTAGAGAGCTTGCACTGCTTGTCTGTTTCCTCGCAGATCAGCGGATATGGGATGTACAAATACAACGCGATTCCTGAGAGATCATACTAGGAACTACTCAATCGGTGCAGAGACATGCAGACACGGCAACACCAACGCGATTGCAGACGACGCGAAAAGGCGCGCGCGCGCGAAACACCAGCATGCATTGCGACCGGAACTAGTGCCTCCTGATTGGCTGTCGTCCACCGCTGCGCGCTAGACGCTTCCGGCGGCGGCGTTCGCCCGACGAAAATGTTTGGACAGGCAGATCGGCTGCGGACGGCAAATTTCTTGACGCCGGCCGTCGGACGTTCGCCGCCCGACGAAGTTCTTCGCTCGGACGCCGGTTATTCGCTCCATGTATTCCGGCCTTAACGCGCACCGACAGTGAACGCTTCGGTGGTCTCAGTACTACGACGCCTCGATGCCAGCATTCGAAGGGACGCTGGCATCAAGAAGCACTACCAACGCCACCTAGGTGGCGTTCACCGTACTCAGCACAGCGGAGCGTGGCCTCCGCAATTAGCTCTGAAAATGTTTCTGAAGTTGATCGCGGAGGCTGCAATTACGACGCGCTGTACGCGCTGATTTGACTCGGTGACGATTCAGTTACGTGCTTTGTCTTGCGCGTTGTATTAGTGTGTCAGTTACGTGCTTCGTCTTTCGCGTTGTGCTAGCGTGTGCAGCGTAGTGCAGCTTCCATATGCACGACGGTTGCTCATGGTCATCGACGTTGGTAGTCGTGATGGAGGAGACGTGCCACCAGGCGTCAGCGTGGGTGCATCAACGCCTAAGGGCGCTTTAGCCACAAAACACCAATAGACATTATATATCAATGTGCAATAAACATTACACTACTTCTGTGAAGACACGTTTCACTTTCGTGTTCTATACCGATTCCTATATAAGAGGGATCAACCACATTTTTTCTTTACCTCCTACTCCCCCTATCCCCTACGACGCTGCGCCGTGCTCCCTTATGGGCTGCAGAATTAAGCGTCTCCTCCTTATGTATAATAAACACCTGTTCTCCGTGGACGTCATACGGAGCCTCACGGTGACGGCGATGGCGACACCGACGGCAGAAATCTGCTTTGAAGTGTCCATATAATTGCTGTCGCAATAATAATAATAATAATAATAATAATAATAATAATAATAATAATAATAATAATAATAATAATAATAATAATAATAATAAAAGTGGTCGCAGTTTCACCTGAAAGGCGAAGCATCAATTGCGATAGCAAATTTGTAGAGAGCTATACGGAGTAATGATATTAGCTTTATCAGCTGTATAAACTTGGACATGCAGCAGCATCGGCAACACGCAGAACTGTTGTCGACGCCATCGGCGTTTTGCCCGCGTTCGCTCAAAATGCGTGCGGCGTTGATGACTGTTGCCGGAGCCTGTGATATAAATAGGCACTTGGTGCCGCAGCTAAACGTCGCCTCCCTTCCCTCCCCTCCCCCACGGCTTCTCGCGCGTCGGAAGAAGGTGCGTTTGCTCTACATATATGCTGATTGTAAAGGAGAAAAGAGACGCCTACTTCTGCAGCCCTTAAGCGAGCACGGCGCGGAACGCGCGTTTGTTCTCCGCCGTGCGTTCACTCCCCGTGAAAGACGCGCCCCTCGCGCCCTTTCACTCGCACATACAGCGTTCGGCGCGCGGCGACGATTTCTTCTCCAAATGACGTCATACGGAACCTCACGGCGACGGCGACGGCGACGGCTACGGCGACGGCGACGGCAGAAATCTGCTTTTGAGTGTCCATATAATTGCTATCGCAATAATAATAATAATAATAATAATAATAATAATAATAATAATAATAATAATAATAATAATAATAAAATTTGTCGCAGTTTCACCTGAAAGGCGAAGCATCAATTGCGATAGCAAATTTGTAGAGAGCTATACGGAGTAATGATATTAGCTTTATCAGCTGTATAAACTTGGACATGCAGTAGCACCGGCAACACACAGAACTGTTGTCGACGCCGTCGCTTCTGCAGCCCTTAAGCGAGCACGGCGCAGAACGCGCGTTTGTTCTCCGCCGTGCGTTCACTCCCCGTGAAAGCGCGTGCCCCTCGCGCCCTTTCACTCGCGCATACAGCGTCCGGCGCGCGGCGACGATTTCATCTCCATTTACGTCATACGGAACCTCACGGCGACGGCGATGGCGACGACGACGGCGACGCCGACGGCAGAAATCTGCTTTTGAGTGTCCATATAATTGCTATCGCAATAATAATAATGGTCTCCAGAGAAGTGCTCTGCGTTTGACTATAGTGCCTAGAATATACTATATTCTAGGCACTATAGTTTGACTGCAAATACGACGAGGCGAAGTGGACGCATGGTCAACGCTCCGCTCAACCAGCTTTCTGTCTTCAGCTGCTGGGTGTCTCATGGGACCACTGGGCGAAATAAATTATGCAAGACTTAAAGACCCACACGGGCATCGTCGCTACTCCATAAAACATGCCTCACGTGGATCCGAGGCTCCCGCACTTATGAGTAGCCCGCCACAGCCTCACTAGAAGGTGGAAGATGCAAAGGAATAACCGAAAAGTACGAAAGTGGTAGTTCCAGAATCTGTTGGTTAAGCTGGCAACAATGTCCACATAAACAGATAAATGTGGCATCCAGGGGGTCACGGCGGCACCAAGGTGGCTCTTTAGATTGGCGCTTTGGTGACATTTCACTTTTGTGGCGTCGAATCGAGGTGTTGCTAGGAAGCCTAAAGGGTCCTTGCTACGGATCGCCTTATTTTGATCTCAAGGGTTTGAGCGACGAAATCGTGGAAATAGTTGCACTGTGCGTGGAATTGTCCGGCCTGCCCAGCGAGTCGCATCAGATTTTTTTAAAGACAAAGAGTCTTTCAAGCACATCGGAGGTTAAAAAAAGGAAATGTTTTTGCGTAGTGGGCCTCTGAAAGGTGCAAGACAAGTTCGGAACTCCAAACTGCAACTCGTGTTGTAGTATATCGCATATAGCATCTCACAATATATAGCCATTAGCATCTATCATGAAATCATGCAACGAGGCTAAAAACTGTAAAGGTACTGTGGTAGGAGGACGACAACTTAAAGTTTGTGCTCGGTGTGCGGGGCCGAGAGGTGAAATGCGCGGGATTTTCCGCGCTTGTGTTCGGCGTGCGGGGCCGAAAAGCGCGGGAGTGAGCGTGGCTGGTGCGCGTGGTCGGTGCGCGTGCTGGGGGAGACCATCTGGAACGACGGGGCAGCCAGGCTGACAGAACGGGCAGTGCAGCGAGATGGAGCGGACCGAACGCCGGCCCACGTCCCGGCATCCCGGTCCTGCACTGTGAACTGGGCGCCTCCCCGGCTTCTACCATCGTCGCGGGTCCTGTTGAGCTGGGCCTCGTTCCCGCTCGCACGACCGCTGCCGTGCTGCCGGGCTCGGGCCACGACCCAGAGCCCCCTGGTCCTGTTCCACAAACCGGGCGTCGCCCCGGCTTCTACCATCGACGCGGGTCCTGCGGAGCTGGCCTCGTTCCCGCTCGCATGACCGCTGCCGTGTTCCAGGCTCGGGCTACGTCCCGGAGTCCTGGTCCTGTTCCGCAAACCGGGCGCCGCGCCGGCTTCTACCCCACGGCTGTGCTGGGCTTCGTCCCGGCTCTCATCCCACCACTACGGTGCCGAGCTCGGGCTATAACCCAGAGCTAACGCTCCGGAACCGGACTACGTCCCGGTGCCACCCTGAACGTCAACCGCCGCCCGTATACCCACCGCCGTCAGAGCCAAGTCCGCCGAGCCGTCGCCACGAGACCGGACTCCTGTGAAGAATTGTGAGTGCTCGAGCGTGACACTTAACCAGCTTATCTGTATAGTTCATGTATTCGTCCCACGTACGTGCCGTTCGTGTCATAAATACGTCTCTTTGTGTCTCTGGTTGCTTTCTTGTGCGTCTGGCTGACCTGCGCCCACACATAATCATCACAATTTTGGCGAGCCTGCCAGGATCATCACATGTACCTTTACATTTGTAAAGTTACAAATGAGAGTTCCGTTTGTGAGTCGGGGTGCACATTTCTTTTTATAGTGAGATGATACGTGTGATAAGGCCGCCTGCGTCCAATGGCTGGCTCTTGTACGTGCTTGCAGTATGCAGTGTTTGAGGTATAGGGCCCGGGCTTGGGAACCCATCAGCCAATTGCCGCCCGTAGAAATTCTCAAACCCGGTGAAACGGGAAAAGTGATCAACAACCAATCGGACCATGTTGACATTCTTCCAACAGATTTCCAAAATTTAGCGAGGGTTCATTTTGACAAAATCAGTAATATTAGTGCAAATGCTTGACTTGGAAACGAAATGAACCATTTTGTTTTAGAATATAGCGGTGTGCACAGTGTCGGAAAGCAAACTAGCGACGCTCTGCGCAGGTCGAACGCTCCAAAGCTGGAACGATCGCTGTTTGCAGTTGCTTCTAAATTTCTAGTGTGCAAATAAACTGACAACTCACCGCGTTGTATGACAAAACGGCATCTTCTGATTATACCGCCAAACTATAGCATGTTGTGATAACGACACGTCGCTTCGCTGATTAACATAAGTCATGAACAACTTTAGACTATCCGAGGTATTTATCATTCCTGCTACCGTGCCTGCTTACAGAAGTACATTAACGAGAATATTCCAGCTACTTAAAGGGTTAGTAATTCTAATGCCTGGGCCGAAAACTGTAAACGAAAAAAGCCCAAATGAAGCTTAAGAGTACATCACTATAATATTTAAAAGCGCCTCCCTGAACAGAGTACATTCCGCGATTTGAAACGCCAGCAAGATGTATAAAATAAATAAAAAGAAATCAATGGCATCTCACCGGGAATAAAGAAGTCGACCCGAGTGAAGTGTTTTGAACAAACCACTGTAGTATCAGTCACTTTTTGCCCAATGCGGAAGTCCTTATCCAAGTCGCTCTCCGATGCGCGTCGTCTGGTTCTTTCAAGAAGCGATGAAATCATACGTTGCTACATTTCCAGCGCTATTGCAGGCATAATAGTACACAACAAAAGTCTTTCGGCATTCGTTATTTTTTAGATGCGAAGCAGCTTATGGTCGGGGCTATGTCACTCCCTCCCTCCCTCCGCCGTGCGGCGTCCACACCCGCACTGCGCATGCGCATCGTCCTCCCCCTCCCCTCCTCTCCTTGTATGTATATGAATAGCCAACGCCTCCTCTAGAAAGGCGTTGGTATACCATATGTACGCCAAGCTCCGGCTTCCGGAACCGGAAGCCGGCTTCTGCTTCCGGTTCCGGTTCCACTTCCGGTTTCGCTTCCGGTTCCGGAAGCCAGCTTCCGGCGTTTTGCCCGAATGATCCACCGGTGCTTCGGCGCTGCATACTCCGCTGGGGGGCGCCACTGTAGCTGGCGGTATAATGACGCGCGCGCGCGATATGCTCCTCTCATTCTCCTCCCGCAACGCCGCGATGAGTGCCACGGACAGTGCCAGCGTCAACGCCAGTGTCAGCGCCGTGGACAGCGCCGCGGAGAAGAGGGCTCGAGCCGCTGCCACGAAACGGCAGCGGTGACAGGCCGATCTGAAAACTAATGGGAACTTGAGTCGACCCCCTGGCTGCTTCGCATACTACTCAGGGTTCCCCAACGGGAGGATGGTGTAATTTTTTTTTCGGGCTTGTGCGCGGCGGCATCACGACGATTTGAGAACTACGAGGCATTTAGCGCTTGCCGTGATAGGACACCCTCTTTCGCTTCAAACCTGAACCTGGATCGGCTGTTTCTCGGTGCGGCGGCTAGGTAGCGAGCATTTACTTGGAATCGTGAAGAAGATCGCCTAAATAGACAGACAGGCAGTGAACTATGCCGCGTCCCTATGCAAGTAGAATGGGCTAAAATTATGCGACAGGCTCTAGGGAACCCTATCCGCCAAGAAGACCTGGCTCCTTCTACGCCACTCAATTTACCCCCTCACCAGTAAAGGCGAGTCCAACGGCAACTTTGTTCGTACCCTCAACGCATATATCAAGGAACCCGTGACCAGCTCCTTCACGATCTTGGAAACAAATACCTCTACACTCAGCGGAACTTCCACAAACCACCGCACAGAGGACAAATAAATACAGTGCTCGACAGGCCGATGAAACTAGACGAACTCCGTGCAGCCATTGATGAAAGCAGGCGACGTAGTGCCCCCGGGTGCGACCAGGTTACTAACAAACTCTCGGCAAACCTCCAAAATCAGGCCCTAGCGTTGCTGCTAGACTACTTCAATGACTTTTAGACATCACGCAAGCCACCGCAAAAAACGGGAAAACAGCCGAAATGCGCTTTATCCCCGAACCGACCAAGTCCACGTACATTGACAACCTGCTGTCGATATCCCTGACATCGTGCATAGGCAACGTCAAGGAAAGGGTAGTACTCAAATAAATGCTGGACACAATATTGGCTTTAGACGAGATCTTTGAACCGAGGACGTGCTAATTCAATTGAAAACGAAATTCCATGTCCCTTTCACGCACCACTCACCACGGGCTATTCTCGAGCTCGACCTGAAGGGGGCATTTCGCAGCAGGACACACGAGGCGATCCTTCGGAATCCCAACAACACAGGATACGGGGAGAAAACGTACAACTACATATTTCCCAATTAGTCCTGCTGTGCCCTCTAGCGCCATCCGCAATGTGCGCGAGTGAACAATAAGACGTCCGAGCTCGCTAACGATGTTAATGCAAGGAACTTCAAAATTCTTTTGGTGTTTATTTTTGCGAAGTTGTCATCATACTTGCTTCTCAGACTCAACAAATTATCGTTCTTACTACATGCGATCGCCTACACTTTGAAATAGCACTACATCTATGTTCAGATTGAACAATCATTTATCACTGTTAATTACTGGGATACAATAACTGAATAATCACCAAAACCTGCATAATCGTTGTCATGCAGCGCAACCTAGTTGTGTTAAGTGTAATGTACGGTGCGGTTAGGCCAACCGTGGCGAGCTGGTGAGATAGACTTGGCAGTAATTAAAACAGTACTAGCAACAGTAATGGCCCACATGATTGATCACGAGAGGCCTTCAGAGGGGGCAGGGAGTCACTAGTATGCGGCACGACTTGCTATTCTCTTCTCCCAGTGGCGCCAAGCACTCTCTAACGAGTTCGTTAGAAATTTTCTTTGGAAACTTAGAGCAAGGAAGGGCCACATCCCACTTAATTGCCCCCAGCGGTTCGCTGCGTTAACCGAGCGACTGTCAGGATCACAGAGGCTTGATTAACTGCTCCAAATCACACTATACGACCCGGCATCAGCTTCCAAGCTTTTTGCTCCTGGGAAAATGAGCAAATGATAGCGCACTAGGCGCATTCACATTAGCAGTGGGAGCAAATGGCGTCCAGTCGAAAGCGGCAAGCGTGCTTTCAGTTGGGGACGGCGCGGCGCCTTAAAAAGAACATATACTTAAAACGGTTCCGCTATTATGTCAGTGAAATTGAGTGCTTTTCAGTGAGCGAAAGTTAGTTGGTATAAATGGAATGAAACATTATTTATGAGCTGCCTCTGGCAGTAACGTTAATCAATGCAGTAATTGGCTCACTCTCAGACGCTCAAAGCCAAGAATTTATCTCGTTTTGCGGCAAAGCTGGGGCAATGTGACGTGATGAATGAATTCTCAAGCCGATGTTCAGAGACTTAGTGGCACATTCTCAGTCACTACTTTTCTCTATAGACCTTCCTTGCGCAATTCAACAATAGTGCAGTAAGTTACCAGCGGTTCAAAAAGATATTGAAAAGCTTAGAAGAATACGCTGTATACAGGTGATTGTGGAGTTGGGTTAGGTCAAATAGATCTTCAGCTTTTTAAGAAGCATTTCAATAATTAAAATAAGAAAAAAAAGAACGGCTAAAATAGGTCCGCTCAGAGATCAACGTAATTTAAAATTTAAACTTTTAATTTAAACTTTGAATTCAGTGGAATCAACTCCTGTTGACGTCACATCTGGCGTTCCTCAGGGATCCGTATTACGCCCTCTATTATTTCTCATATATATTAATGATTTGCCTTGTAACACCTCAACTAAAATCAGACTTTATGCAGATGACTGTGTATTCTACGAATCTATTAACTCCATTGATGACCATCACCGTCTTGCACAATCCCTTATGTCTTTCTGCACTTGGTGCAAAACGTGGCAAATGAACATCAACTGTAATAAAACAGTGGTGATGTCATGCGCCAATAGACAGAACTCCCTCTCATTCGATTATTCTGTGGATGGCATCCCACTTAAAAGAGTTTCTCAATATAAATACTTAGGAGTCATTCTAACAGAGCATCTTTCATGGTCTAAACACATCGAATATATAAATAGGACAGCTTAAAAAAATTAGGTTATTTTCGCCACACTTTACCTAAAACCCCTTGCGATACTAAACTGTTATTATATAAAACGTTAATTCGCCCTCTCCTAGAATATGCATCTGTTGTCTGGTTTCCCTACAAACACTGTGAAATACTTTCGCTCAATAATGTTCAACGTAAATGTATCCGTTTCATTTGCCATAATTACAGCCGCAATTTGTCGCCAACACAGGCTCAACAATCATTGAACATCGAGCCATTACTTTTACGGTATCTCATCGAAGTCTTAAAACTTTTATATGCAATTATTAACTCCACTTGTGGTCTTTCTGATTGTAACTACATCACATTTACAAACGCAAGTTGTACCGGCAGCTCCCACGCCTTGAACATATCACCTATCTTTGCCCGTACTAACACATTCAAATACAGTTTTTTCCCACGTACAATTGAGCTATGGAATTCTCTCCCCGGCCACATTCGTTCACTATCACTAAAGGATTTTATAGCTACCACCACTAAGCACCTCGCTAACATGTAAAGCGCTTTCTTTTTTCATTTTTTTGTGTATGTGTATGTTTGTTATTTTGTAGCAATGTATAATGTTCCCACTCCAGGTATAGCCTTATATAGGGCTGCAGTATACGTAAATAAAAAAATAAAAAAGGAGCTGCGAATACTTGAAATAATGTGAGACTGATTACCGGCGGAAACATCCAGCAGCCAGTGCAAATGCCGCTACGTATAGCGTGAGCGGCCCGGAATATATTGCACTGGAAACCACAAAGAACATAGTGTTTTGTTATTTTTGGTAAGATTTCGAAGAGCGTAGCGACTTTGTGATCAGACTGGGCAATGAGGCACCACACGTAGCCTGGCACTGGCCAATAATACACTCCCGAAGGTATGAGCTCGTTGAACAACAAAAGGCGGATATTGCCAGGAGTTAAGTTAGGAAAATAAAGCAAGCTTTAAGTAAAAACTTGAAGTTCTTTCGCGGCCCTTAAAGAAACTTCATTACTTTCATCGCCGCTACTGCGTACGAGAAAGTATAGAATTTTAGAACCAAAAATACGACCGTAAAACACGTATTTGGGCTAGTGGGACCCACGAGGTGGTAGAACCACTGTCCAGCACAATGTTACTGCAACACTTCCGAAACTTCAGTTTGGCACATACTATATGCAGAGCAAGTTGGATGAGATTAAAAAAAAAAAAAACATCATTTTAATATTTGTCTTTTTCTAGAGTACACCAAACTCTTTCGTTCCTTGTTCTCTAGAAGATGTAGAGAAATATAAGGAAATTGAAGCAATTGGTAAAAGCTTTAAGGTTCCGAAACATTTGTAACGACGTGGCCACCAGTGATGCGTTTTATTTTAGCGTAAAAATCATACTTTAGAGAGATAACAGTTGAAGTGAAAACACTATAGTTGTGCTAATGGTTCGAAGTTAGCGCGACATTTTTACGCCAGTTGGCAACCTTATTGTAGTCAGTTTAATGTCAACTAATATCCGAAGTGTGTGGGCCCTTGAATCCAGCATATTATTTTTAACTGTTCTGAGAGCAGAATACTAGCCATATTTACTCGCATACTACCCAACATTGGTTTCCGAAAATTCGGATTATTTTTGCTCGTGTAATTGTCTCACGCTCGAAACTTCCGGCAGCAGCAATCGTATGCTTGCTGCGACCGTTGATGATGATTGATAGTGCATTACGGCAGAGCGCCACCTCTTAAGCGTCGTCAGAGTTCATCCAAAACTAAAAGGTTCCTGGCGGCATGCACTCTATCGTTGCGTGCAACCACATTCATATCCAATCCAAGCCACAAGTGGCGAGATTTCCGTCATTTTGTGAAATTTTATGCTGCACATGGGTAGCTAACGTCGGCATTGTTTTTCTTCCGGTCGCTTCGCAGTGGGGTGATATGGAAGGTTCACTGGCAGGCTCCAGGCTGAAGGGCGATAACAGTGGTGGTGCAGACAGCGGTGACGCAGCTATAGTTATAATGAGGCAGCAATTCAGCGAAGTCAGCGTAGACACCGACTCTGAGTAGGTCGGGCCAGGGTCGCCATATTTATTCGTTGAGCTGACACTAGGCCTCAGCTGGTGGGCTCAAATAAAGGGCCTCTGCAGTTCCGGCTTGTGTAGAGCTTGAACTCATATTACGAAGGTAAGTGTTGTTTGCAGGGATTATTTTGTTTCAGCTTAGAGTGCCAGGCGTGAGAATCCCGATTTAGAGCCACTTCATCCCATATTTTTCTATTTGCAACTAAAATGTTTTGTCGGGAAAACTCGCCGCGCGTAACAGCAGCACCCCCAGACAATGCACCAACTTGTCGCAAAACAAAAGTTTGATCAATGTGCACGTAAATGACGTATAATATTATAAGTTATGGAGAATAGAAAGAATTTCTGCAATTATGGTGTAGAATGTTTCGTCATGTACAAAAGCGCTTTGCTTTGAACTAGCAGTTTAAAGGCAGCTAACCAGGTTTCAGTGATTTCGCCCACACGAGAATAAAAGCATCTATGAGGTATTTCACAAATTTCGCATTCAAATTCTTCTCTTAATCTCTCTCTCCCCTTTTCCCTTCCCCCAGTGTAGGGCAGCCAACCGGGCTCAGTCCTGGTTAACCTCCCTGCCTTTCATTAAATCATTTTCTCTTCTCTCTCTCTCGCATTCAAATTTCCTAATTTTATATGTTAGCATTAGGAGTGTCAAAGTGGAAAAGAGTGTATGTGTGTGGAGCGGGGGAAGACGGTTATACGTGGTAGAGGTAGAGGAGAGCTTAAAAGAGCATGCATACATATACTGCTCCGGAATACTAACCAGGGAGCTCCTGAACAACACTTTGCAATATGATGATAGTGGTTTAAATCATGAATCTGGGACCTCAAAGAGGTACGACGTAATGCTAACACAGTTGTCTCCCATTTACCACTAAAACGCCACTGATTTTTTTTTTACCCCCATACTCGTGAACTAAAAGCCAAACATACCACGCGTTCAATCTTATTTCCCCACTGTTCCTGCAGCCTTGCGTGCATACTTTGCTCCCGAAGGCATTCACCCCAACCAATCAGAAAACGACTTGAGGTTCTTTCATAATGAAAACATTCTGGCCTCTCAGACTTGTCCTGGAAATAATTACTGTCTTTAATTACCAAAATGAGTCAAACGGCGATACGCAGGTTCTTTTTTTTTTTCAAGAACATTTAGTGCTACACCAAGTTCACGCCTCTATTTTCCCCGTTCATCTTAGGAAATGTCTGCTTGTAATGTGTTACTACTATTTAAACAACCAAAACAAAATTTCTCAGGAGCAGTACGATGATAATAGAGTAAGTATATGTGCTTGAAGATCACAAAACAGATATTGCAGATCCTGCTATAGGGCGGATAATAACCAACGTACTATGCATTTTTGGGCGAGGTGACGCTTTGATTACCTCGAAGTTTGGTATATGAAATAATTTTTCCGATTTACTAAATTTTTATTGTCTTGATGCAATGGTGCAGAAGACTAACGGACAAATGCGAACGGTAGGCTGTAAGCCTACTTTTTGACTATTTGTTGTTTCTCCAAGAAAAAAATTCGCCGCCTTCAAAGCGCGAGTCCTGTTCTAAACCCGCCGTGGCATTTCTCCGAACCAGCGGTGAATTCTTCGGGTTTACCCAGCAAGGCAGCCTGGAACCAATTATCTCGCAATGGCAATTGATTAAAATGAGGGAAACGCGACATTCCTTTGACGTAAAACTCATTTCCAACGTCAGCCACAGGCGGACACCACCATGTTTCTCCATAACAACATTTCAATGCATCAGACGGAGTCTTCGATGGTAGCAGTATTGCGTGTTGAGACCACTTCAGTCATGCACATGCATGGATGCCCCTCTCTTATAGTCTGTGCGCAGTAAAGACTTTGAGCAGATTACCAACAGCGAATGTTGCACCACACTGAAGTGACCATACCATACTCGCAAATGCGCATTGTCGCATGAAGCACAGTTCAAATAATAGTGAGCATTGTCTTAGGTGCGCAAAATCTGATTTATGCGGGTCTAAAAATACGTGCAAACACTTATTTGCTACCCTCCACGTGTTTTGTCGAAGTTTGCATGTAACGCCAAATTAATTGGAAGACGTTAGGTTTTAGAAGTCTACAAAACAAAAGAAAAAAAAAACAGGTAACGAACACGCGTTCTTCGATTGCCGAGTCCATGATTTGTGGGCTGACTAGATTAGCTACATCATGTTGGGATCCATTGTTCAATTACGCGCAACATATATAAAGAAAACGTTGAATAACAGACGTTCTTGTATCACCAAGTCTAAATGATTCACGACGCAACCTTTGTGGCTGTCATGTCTTCTGTGCTCTCTCTTCGTCGTCGCACTGTTATGCCTGTTTTCAAGCAGCACAGATCCCTTTCAGTCAGCCCAAAGAATAATCAATATCGTCTCCGTTTCTCTGGAAGGGATTTCATTTGTAGCGCTAACAAAAATGATGAGCACGCCCCACCCGTGAATTCCGACAGCGCGTTCAGCGAAGTTCGATGCCTGTGGCTTGCTACTCGTACAATGAGGATGCTACCATGCAGGTGTATCGGATTCTTTCGCATAAGAGTATCGCGAGCATTGCAGCCTCGGTTGACGGTCCTAACTGATTTATGCAGGCCCTCCCGCGCATTCTACGTCCCTCGTGTTTTAACCGCGGGAACAAAAGTTTGTCTACGCGCACTGATGTAAGCCTTTGTATCGACAACTCTTTCTCCGACAGGTGTGAGGCATTGACGAAGCGAAACCGCAGCGCGAGCGATGTTCAATATAGTTGTCATTCGGTGAGTTGCCATAATGAAATTTTCTCATCCGGGCATGCAAACGCGACACTACAGCATCTGCGGTTTACCCTTATTTTTATGCGTGCAGAATATGCCCTGCTAGGGAAAGGTGAATGCGAAAACAATTGTGAGGGGAGCTATTCCACTTAACTTGCAGTACTCTTTGTCAGCGCGCTTCGGTAAACAGAAGTTTGTATGTTTATGTCTTGCTGTATATTTGTTTCTCTGTTTTACGAGCAATGGTACGCTCCAGCTGTGGGAGTAGCGGAAAATTGTAATTGCAAATATCGGTGAGTACGGGAAAAATAAAAATGAGCTTGAATTTAGAATTTGTAGTTTGCGCATGTGGATAAATATTTCTTGCTCCATTGCAATTTATGTGGACTCACTGATACCGGTGTCATACGGTCACTTTGGATTGCGATCGGACCTGATCCGGATCGTCTTCCTAGATGGCGATCGACACTGACCACTGCTACACGGTCCAACGATCCCTATCGCGTTTAGGTGAGCTCAAGCGTACCAGTTGTCGTTAGTGAGTCTAAAGCACTTTAGAATTTGTATGAAATTACAATATAAAACTCCGTTCTTTTTTCAAGAAAATATTCTATCGTTTGTCATTGCGGGTAAGGCTATTGTCGTCTGTTGATCATCTGCAACTCTCGAAACTACATGGTCGTCAGCCTGCGGTCGCGATGAAAATTCCCGATCGCGATACACTGATCGTCATTGTCTGGATGGGGGTCAAACAAGATCGCGATGGAAAGTGAACGTACGTGTAACAGCACTTGATCGGGATCGACCTCGATCCGGATTGTGCCCGATCGCGATCAAAAGTGACCGTCTGACAGCGGTATCATTCAATCCTAATGCCACATTTGGTGGAAATTTAACACTATTTTAGCAAAGAAGCACGGCACAGTTAATTACACTGCACGTTTCATTTTCGCTGGAATTTTGTTCCTAAGTGTCACTAAGGTACATGCTTCTGTAATTTATAAGCTCTTAGTCCGCCGTAATCCACCTCGTTTTCTTGGAGGCCGCCGACATGAGGCCCTGTGCCACTCCCTCTTATGCTGCATATTGAAAGTAAGAACATACTGTGGTAGGATGACTAAACAGTGGCGGGCAGGGGCATATCGAAAAGCGACTCATAGAATGAACACACGCATTAGACAAAAAGGATGGACGTAGTAGGGATATGGTGCCCTAGTAGATTGACAATATGGTCTTTAATGAAATGCGACAGAACCAATCTCACGATGACTTTCGGTGCTAATGCGTTTACCATTGAATAAATATAGCGACACAACGTATCGCCCGCACTTAAACGAGTTATGTATGACACGTGCACTGCTGCGGGACTCGTCTTTCACGATTAGCTAAGAACACTTTGAGTCATCTAGCGCGCTGCCTCGAAGCCTGCTCGTGGAGCCCGAAATATAGGCGCACCGGTGCGCGGCGAGCGCCGAGAAACGCGTCACGCAGCAACTGGGCTCCCTCCCTTGGGCTTCTTTCTAGATACTTCGCGCCATCTAGAGGCAGCGCCGAGAAGTCCGCGCGTGACTTCCGAGACGAGAAGCGTGGCGCGCCGGTGGCTGCAAGTGCTGAGAAATGTTTCTCTTGTTTGCCGCATGCTTATACTCGGGGATCGCACATACTGCAGTCACCAAGTGGGCGAGAGGCTCATTCAAGAGCAGCACATAGCGAGCGCATTCATGGCGCTGCTCGCTAAAGCGTTGGCGGCGTTTGTTGAAAAGCGGCACATACGCAGTACCTGCATTGAGTGGACACTGAAGAGGTTCACTGAAAGCCGGCACAGGCCGAGTGGCACATATGTATGGCTCCAAGTCGGCGTCAAAGAGCTTCTTCGGCGAGGGGTGCCGACCCAGTCTCACGACTGCAGTGACCCATGTCGGCATGAAAAAAGGTTCCTTGGAGAGCGGTATGCATGTGCACATTGCCGCATACTCAGTGATCCAATCTGGAAGTGAATAGGTTTGGGCATGCTGGTTACTCCAGGCCGCGGAGCAGTCCAAGCCGCGGCCTGGAAAGTTAGATGGGGGTGAAATGCCACATTTCGATGGGGGCGAAATGCAAAAACGCCCGTGTACCGTGTTTTGGGTGCACATTAAAGAAACCCAGGTGGTCAAAACCTAATTTGGAGCCCTCCAAAACGGCGCGACTCCTAATTATATAGTGGTTTTGGCACGTAAAGAACCGGAATTTAATTTCGTTTTTTTTAAGCTACTAGCACTGTTTGGGGATTCTGCAACGCGCTACGTTTTCGTTTACGTCAAGCGTCGCATGCCTGTGACGCAACCATGCACGTCGTTCTTACGACCTTTATTTGGCATTCAACGGGAACACTCACTGCCCACACTTTTACGTATTTATTTATTTAAATTTTTATAGTACATTGAAGGCCTGCGGAGGGAGTATTCAATAAAGGGAAATGAACGTTAACAGCGTGTTCAAAGGGGCTGGCTGGTTCATCATTAGAAAAATACAGAAACAGCGCAACACAGCACAAGTAAAGAGCACAACACAGGGTGCTGACTAACAACCAATTGTTTTATTTCAAGAAGCGGCATATAAAGACATAATTGAAGGTCACACAAAAGAAAGAAAAAGAAGGATAAGCGTTAGCCACGAAGATAATTCAGTTCTTTTGTTGACAGCGGTAGGGACGCAGAACGGACGCATGCGTCGTCACTTGTGAATATGCAAAATCTCTCGAAGAGTTCACGCGCGCGCTGAAGAATTAGAAGATATCGTGAACAGCGTGCGCGTGAAATTCTATATATACTGTGCAAAGGAGAGCATATGTCGCCTTGAAGAAGACAAGTCCACTTGTCGAAAAGTTGGCTCCTGCTCTCACCTGGTTCTCGTGTTGCTCATCTTCTCAAATAAAAGGAATATATAGAGTTGCGAAGGCAGAAACATTTGAGATCCAGGATTACGGGTCGCAAGGCACCTGACTTAATAGCTATAAAACTCCACTCTTGTGCCTCCGAACGAAATCTGTTCATGTTAGTATATTGAATTACAAAATTTGTGGCATTGCCTCGGCAAACTCATGAAAACGGCTTGTGAAAGCAAACATGTAAATAAAAGAAAGCGTTAGCTGTGTTTGTTACAATTACTCGCAAGCCAGGTTTAGTAGTGTTTCTTGATGTAAGAGGTCGGAAGGGGCAAAAACAACGTTGCCTATAGCAACGTTGCCTATAAGGAAACGCGACAGAATGAATAGGTAAAAACAACGGCGGGCTATTAGTGTCTGCACCCAATTTTGCAATGGGGGTAGAAGTCGAGGAGCGTTTCTCGATTAACTTCTTTGAACAAAGTGGGCAATCACAGAGTTATGAAAATCTTAAAGAGGAAATTCGTGACCTCATAAAATGATATGCGATTACGCTCTGAGCGCCCGTATCTATATATTGAGATCCGCCTTTACTAGGGTAATAGAGCTTTTTTTTTACTTTTCTTTAGACAACACAGAAACGGAGAGCAAGGGGAGTAGAGCGAGTTTTACCCTTCTATATAAAAGCTGCCACTTGAGGAGACGCGACACAGAACTAGACGATGCCGATATTCTGATGCGCATAAATGCACCGATAATATATATTGAGCGTCATGCCCGAACAAAAAATGACAATTTTTTAGAGATTTTGCGTCTTCGCATAGCATCTTGAGAATAGAACTTTTTCGAAATTCGCTAACCGATTAGACATGTAATGTAGATATTGTAAGAAAGAACGTTCATCACTGAGAAAATATCTTGCGGATCAGAACCTACGGAAACTTGCGAATGCCGTGCTATCCAAAGCTAAGCCAAGGACCTCTGTGCTCTCGTGCGACGTGCGTGTCGTTCGCGCTAGCTAATGTTTATGATTTCTGTCCTTGCTTGCCGCTACTCCTAATTTGCGGTGCTGCATCTTATGCTGCTTATTGTCACACATGTAATATTTTTAGTATCCAACCAGTTTCAGTGGCCAAGCGTCGGTAACTTACTTCTCTTGTTTGTGCAGTCATTCCTCCACTTCGGAGGCTCATTTCACGTTTGGTATTCTTATCTTCCGCTTTAGTTCGGACTATGCGTAACAAGCAACGGGAGGCAGTAACCGGAAACTAAAAGCTTCTTTGCGTTGCGCCAAGTCCTCCCGAAATCAAAGCAGAAAGGTTCTTCGCATATTACTTGATAAGAACGGCCCTCCTCAGCCCTGGGAACAAAGAGCTTCCGGCTCCTTCAGCTCCAGCATTTAAACAACTCCCCCCTATTGTTTATTATCTTTTCTCGTCGAAACGGCTGACATTCCTCTTCATTGTTTGAAAGCGCTTGAGTGCTTGCACCGAATCTTGGATTGCATTAGCGTATGCTTACCGGCAGCTAAGCTTGCATAGTGTCGACAACTCCCATCACCCTGTGTGATGCTGGAAGAATGGCAGAAGTGCATTAATTATTTCATGCGTACTGTATTGCACCTATAATTTTGCACAGTTCTCTTTACGAATATATTCTTGCATTACTTGACTGCTACTGCTTGTCTGTTAGATTTCTATTCTCCGGAAGTTTACGGAATTGAGCGGCAGTGAAGTGAACTTCCAAATCTGCACCAACCTTCACGTCGACTTCGATTCGGAATTCCGCTTGCACAGCACTGCAATGCAGTGCAGAAAACCAGGCAGATTGGCAGTGGTCGTGGCACTTTTGATTTTTTTTTTTTTTTGAGCAGCCGAGCTCATCGCAAGACTATACCTGAACAATTTTCTTATTCTCTCGATTTCTCGTTTTTTCTCGAATCACTTAAAATATCTGAAGACCTATGAACGGTCACAATTAGGCGCTTAACTTCCTTCTTCATTTATTCTGCCGTTAAAAAATGCCCACTGTTTCGCATGCTAGTATTAGAAGAGCGTTGCAGACATCAGACATGAAAACATACATGAAATCAGAAATGAAAGGTGGTGAAATTTCAAGTATGATTTGTTAAAAGTTAAGTGAAAGGTAGATTGGGGCACCAAAGATTAATGAGAGCACACGAGCGTGAACATTCGAGAGGGACGCCAGCATAAGCCTTAATGCTACCTACGTATGATTATATATATATATATATATATATATATATATTGTAGCGCCTTCCTTTCATGCGGACCCGCAATATGCGCCCATGCCGGCGTAATATGGACCTATGCACGCCTGCGGCTTCGGTACTACTGGCGTGGAATGTACCGCTTCGTCCGACAGTACGTCAACTCGTGCTCTGAGTGCCAACGCCGCAAGTGCCCACCTTAATCAACGACTGGCCCACTTCAACCCCTGCCCTGTCCCACACGGCCTTTCGACCGCACCGGAATTGATTTGTACGGACCCCTTCCGAGTACTTCAAATGTCAATGGCTGGGTAATAGCCGTTGGGAACCACCTCACGAGCTACGCCGAAACTTCAGCGCTTCCGTCTGCCACATCACGTGACGTGGCCTTGTTCATCCTCCATAACCCCGTTCTTTGGCACGGCGCGCCTCGTGAGCTACTGAGCGATCGTGGACGTCCCTTCCTCTCTGAAGCCGTTGAAGCCCTTCTATGTGAATGCAACATAGTTGATCGCGCTACCAGCGCCTATCATCCCCAAACCAATGGCATGACTACCGCTTTAATCATATACTAGGCGACATGCTAACCATGTACGTTTCCGCTGACCATACCAATTAGGACCAGATTTTACCCTTCGTTACCTACGCTTACAACAGCACCCCTCAGTCTACCACAGGATTCTCCCCATTCTTCCTTCTTTGCGGCCGTGAGCCTTCCTCCTTCATGGACACTATCCTCCCATATCGCCCCGATGCCTCCGAATCCACGACTCTACCTGAAGTAACCACCTATGCCGAGGAATGCCGTCAGCTCGCGCGCTCCCTTACCTCCCAAGACCAGGCCCACCAGAAAGACTGTCACGACCGTTGCTCCTCTTCGCCGTCATATTCACCTGCCACATTGGTGTGGCTCCGCGTTCCCTTCTTTCCACAAAGCTGCTGCCTAAGTATGACGGTGCTGACCGGGTTATACGTCAGACGTCCGCTGTGAATTACGTCATTGAGCCCCTTCAGCTGTCTACGGACGAACGGCGCCGTGGACGCGACACGGTTCACGTGGAACGGCTGAAACCGCACTACGACCCGCCAGTATCGAAGTTTCTTTAGGTCGCCAAGTTGGCTCCCTTTTCACCGGGGGGTAATTGTAGCGACAAACACGGACGCAAGTGAAAGACGAGGACGAAGAGTGGTGTTGGTGCTCGCGCTCGCTCTGCTTTGCCGTTCACCGGACCGTTCTCGTGTCGCCTGATTCTTTATATAAATCACGCCCTGAACGCCTGCGCGCATTATCTCTCTCTCTCTCTCTCTCTCTCTCTCTCTATATATATATATATATATATATATATATATATATACATATATATAATCCTGACCACATAAAGTCAACAGACAATGAAGCCAAGGAAAGCATCGTGGAAATTAGGTGTGGTTGAAATTGGAATGTAGAAGATAATGAAGAAAAAGGAAATAAAAGTGAACGAAAGATTGCCGAACCCGCAACCTTCGCATTACGCATGCCTTGAACTACCACTTGTCCTACGGCGACGACAACATAATTCGGGTTCGGCTCTCACCGGCGACAAGTTATCTTTCGCCCACTTTCATTTCCCTTTTCTTCATTATTTTCTACATTCCAATTTCAACCACACCTAATTTCCCTGATGCTTCCTTTGGCTTTATGTGGTCATGCTTAATAAAATCGAGCCCCTCGGTACCCCTTATTCTCTAGTTTACATATCATATATCGCTTCTTTGCCGGAAATTAAGGAGGTTATTATTCATAGTACCTTGCGGTTTGATAATGATATCAGAGTGACTAACTTACAGTAAAAAAAACTTGGAGGACGCTTAAGCTTCGCCTTTAAGAGTGGAACGGGATAGAACTCAAATATCCCCGAATGCTTGTCAGGCTTGCCGGCAACTGCAGCTTTCTTTTTTCTCCCCCTTCGCCTCTGCGCGCCGCTACCGTTTTACACTGCCGAGGAGGCGAGTGCCATCTAAATGGTGCTTTTGCAAGTAACCTACCCAAGCGCGCCGCTGTTGGTATGGTAGAAATGCTAGAAAAAGGGTTTATGTTTGAGTTCCCTCGTTGTTTTCGCGATGTTTTCTCGTACATTCAAATTGCTATCCGACGTTATCATGCCTGTATGTTGTAGTTAAGTCGTACTTTACGAGGTTTCTGACAGATTTTACTTTCCGAAATTCAATTTTGCTCCCTAACACCTCTGCGCCACGCGGAGGGCCTGCGTGGTCAGGGTGCTTCGGGATGATTTTAGCCGCCACGTACGCCGGCGCTTACACCAACACCGACGCCGCATTTTCTGCGACACGAGGCTTTTAACGTTATCGCGTTAACAGTACATAGATATGAGATTACGACTAAATAACAATTTTTAAAGGCTGTTTGTCTGGCATGAACAGCAAGAAAATTGACCCTAAGACATGTATTTTCACAAATATACGGCCCTGCTGCCTGCAGAAGCGTATGAGTCTGGTGTCCATGCCCAGAAATTTCAGACATGGCCCTTTCGGCAATTTGTTGAACTTCACTGCAGGGCTGCAGCGTCACTCAAGGGGCAGCAATCTTAAAATATTTCAGAATATCATCCGAGTTTCAGCAAGTTTATCTTAGCTACGTCGAGAGTGTAAACGCTTCTAATAACATTCGCATCTACGGAACTTAGTCGCCACTTAGTGCGGTATGGCCGATTTTTCGGTAAACCAACACACCGCTACATGTCGGTAGATGGCACAGCGTGTCTAGAGGCAACCACGAGAGACGAGGCCCACTGGTGTATGGTGACGGTGCTCTGTGACAGTTGTGGTGGCAGTAATCCAATTTGCAACTGCATTGCTGGAATCCTAATCGCATTCATGTTGACAGTGTGATGGGAAGGTGTGGGCTCAAGCCTCAAACGGTATAAGAATAGGCAATAGACCCACGTCATGAAGACTCACGGCTCATCGCTCATGCTCGAACTCCAAGGTCAGCGGGCCGGGGAACACGCCAGCACGGTCGGACACTACGTCGACGTTCCAGTAGACACGATAGTCACCGGACTGGCTCAGAGCCACCTGAGGCACATTCAGGAGGTAACCGGGTTCTCTCAGTACGCGGTCTAAGATGCAGGCCCAGTACCGCATCTGGTAAGCGGCCGAGACTGCAGGGAGGGCCAGGGTCACAATCTGACGACCCATGCACAGGTATGACCTCCTACCTTGTCCGTGTTTATTTCGTACTGTTTTTTTGACCGATAGCTTGCGCGGTCAAACCGCTACAACAGCGTGCCTTTAAAATTATCATTGTCCTGAACGGCGCAGGAATTCGATCGTCAAATTAACAGTAAGGGCCTCTCCCGCCAGGCAGAAGCCAAGGCACAAACCGAGGCAGTGCGCCCACTTGGAAAATGGCCATTTGAAACCCATTGCGTGCGCTCAGAAAACTGAAGATACGCATCTAAATTGTATGCCTAAATTGCGCGCCTCTAAAGAGGCGGGCACAGCTGCCGAACGGCCCGGGTATGAGTCGGGAGAGACCGGACTGGTAGGGCGCAAACCGGGGCACAGGCGCGGCACAGTACAGATGCCCTGCTGCTACAGGACCGGAGCCTCCGTAGCTGGTTGCACCAATGTTCCTTTTGTGGTTGCCTCAAACACATGCGCACCACCGCTGGCGATGATAATGATGGACCTATTTTATGGCTCGTACCCACTAAGAGGGATAGACCACTGACGTCACCCACAGACCACTCACGCACACAGCTCTTCTTTTTTGTCCACAAAAGGGCATTTCCAAAAGTGCGCGGTTACCAGTTCCTGGACGGACGGACGGAAAAAGAACTTTATTGATAAAAGCACCTGCGAGGTTGCCGACCCGGGCTCAGGCCAACCGGGCATTATGTGCAGTGACGCATAGCCTTTCCACCGCTGCCCGGGCCCGCTGTATTTTCCATAGTTGGTCGTGTAGATCTGAGCTAGTCAGAGCACTTACCCTTCGCTCTTCGAGAAGGTCCGGTTCTACGTTTCCCTCTCTGTATATTGGTCTGATCTCTGTGCCTTTCCATAAGACGTGTGCCATGTCTGCGTGTTCGTGCTTGCAGAGCTTGCAGTTCGCTTCTTGGTATTGTGTGGAATTTACTCTGTTTAAGTGTACTGGGTTTCTGAAGGTTCGGGTTTGCAACCTTCTCCAATCTGTTTCTTGAGATCTGTCTAGTTGTTTGTGTCGTTGTGGGTATGCTTCTCTTTGTTTCTTATAGTGTGTCAGTATGTCGTTGTACGTGACTAGTCTGTCTCTGTCATCCTGCATCGCTACTTTGTCGTCGTCGCCTCCTCCGTCTTCCCCATCGCCTCCACCGCAGTCCCCACCCCCTCCGAGGGGGGTGTCGGGACGTCACTATCCGAGCTGCGGTGGGTTAGTTCTCGTGCGACTCGGTGGGCCTTCTCGTTGAGGTTGGGACGAGTGCTCGGGTCTTCTGTGGTTACTTACCCCATGTATGCCGGGATCCATTTGAGGTATTTGGGTTTGATTTTGCCGTCCTTGAAGTTTACTGCTCTGCGGTTCAGGGTTTTGGCCACCTTCGTGCAGACCTAGCCCTTTGTGAAGTTCCTAATGGCCATCTTGGAGTCGCTGAGTATTATTCTGTCTTGTTTCCGACCGTTGATTACAGCCAATGCGATTGCCGTTTCTTCCGCTGCCTCTGACGATCTGTTCCTGATGGAGCCCGCCATTACGGTTTTTCCTTTTGGGTGAATGGCCGCCATTGCGAAGACACCACTGCCGACACCACCATTGTCGACCCGGTTTCGGGGGTACTGGGCGGCGTCTACGAAGAGCACCCCCTCCCGCGCACCGTGGTTTTTGCAGCGAGAGCTACATTGGCCGTGTTCTCGCCGTTTCGCTGTGGTCGGTGGCCGCACCACGAGCTTGGCCGTTGGCTATCAACCGCCGCAATTGGCAGCGCCGCTCGCCGCGCTATCTGCATGACGTCAGACGAGGAGCCGATGAAACCACGAGCTGAGCCGTTGCCTAGCAACCGCCGGCGTTGCATCGGCGTTGCCGGCGTTGCATCACCGGAGGAGCCTGCGTTGCAATTTATATATAGAAGGGGCGGCTCGGTGGGATTTGTCGGCAGATATGGAAAGTGAGTCAGAGAGACTGAAAGAAGCCAGGCTTCGTCGTCGCAACGAATCTAAGAGGAGGAAGTAAGCCGAGGAGACGGAGGAAGAACGAGCCGCACGCCTCGAGACGCGTCGTAAGTACGAAGCGGCCAGGCGATTGCACTCAGATGAGAATGGTTCGTCGTCTACTTCGGCATCTCGTGCCAGGGCCACGGATCAACGACGGAATGAAACCAGGAGGAGGCAACGAGCTGCGGGGACAGAAGAAGAACGTCATCGGCGTATCGAACAGAGATGGCACAATGATGCAGCTCACAGACCGCCGCTCCTATAGCCGCCGATACAACACAGTTGGAAGGACGTGAAGGCTCGCCGTGTGACGGACCATGTGATTCCACTGGCTGAAAGTTCAAGTGCGACGCGCATGTTCCAAACGGACTTTACAGACAATTCGCTTAGATTTGCGTGTGACGATTGCGAAATACTTTGGCATAACCGTACCTCTCGCTACACACACCCAGGCATAATTGAGTTAAGCCACAGCCAACGTTTTGAGGATCGTTTTCTTGCGGCATTTTCTTCTCTCGACCTTGTGCACGGAGTGCATGCTCTTCGGGATGTTTTCCGTGTTGATTGCGACTCGGACGTCCGTATGAATCTGCGTCTTGGGGCCTGTGATGTGCGGGTTCTTGTTTAAAAGCAGGTCTCTGAGGCAGAGCCTCAGAGGACCGAATCAAAGGACGAAGCCGTTGGTTCCAAAGAACAGAACGAGACATTTAATACACACAGTATGAAGGCAAGTAGGATAAATCAATGGAAGAGCAGAGAAAATAAATAGAAAGGAAGGCACAAGTGAAATCTAAGACAACGCACAGAGCTAGGGCTAGGTATACGTGACAGCGCGCGTAACAGTTCGATGTGGAAGGGTGGTGGTAAGGTGACGAAAGAAGGGCGTTCGTCTCACCAAATGGATGGCGGGCTGGTCGACGACTGGGTAGAGCGCCCGGTCGTATCGGCTCCGGCTCGCGGAGGGGACACGGGCAGCTGGCGGCACGTGAAGAGCGAGGTGGCGGTCTCGCCAGGCAGCTGGGCGCAAACTCGGGCCCGTAGCCCGACAGCTCGACCGCTGCCTAGAGACGCTGGAGCTCGCCGGTCTCAGGTAGCAGTCTGCGATCGAGTGGAGTGGCGACGCCTGCGAACTGCTGGCGGAAGGTCCAGGTCAGGCGAAGTCCGCGTGGCTCGGGTCCGAAACCCGACAGCCTGTCTTCGTCTCCCGGCCCGGTGGTTGACCTTCGCCCGGCGTCACTTCTTGAACTCCCCTCCACTCTTCGGCCATTGCCTCGTCTTTCTTCCCTCTGGTCCGTGTGTTACTTTTGGATTGGTTATCTTCGGGCTCCGTGGGCATCGGTCATTGGCCCCCGTGAGCGCCGTGGTCCTTTCCAATTGGATGGCGCTTAGTTTGTTTGTTTTTCATTGTGCCGCGGCGCCTCGTCCGCGTCTTGCGCTCACCATGTTCACGTTCACACGCGCACAATTCACTAAACTTTGTCTTCGCGCACTACCACACACCACAGGGCCCTTCATTCCGTGGTAGTTTATGCCGATCTTTTCCATGATTTCTCTGCTCGCCTTGGTTCCGTTGAGTCTTTCGAGTTGCAGTATCCTCTGTGCTTTTGCGATCTCGTCCAGCGTTTTATTTAACCCGAGTTGTAGTAGCCTTTCGTTTCTTGTGTGTTGTGGGAGACCCAGTGCCGTTCTGTACGCTTTTGTAATGAGCTCTTCGATCTTGTCGTTCTCAGCCTTGTTCCAGTGGACGAATGCCACCACTTACGCGATGTGACTGATTGCGAAAGCCTGGACGAGCCGTACAACGTTTATTTCTTTAATGCCCATTCTGCTGTTGGGGACCCTTTGTATTAGCCTAACGGTTGCCGTGATTTTATTTTCCAGGTGGGTTACGGTTTCCACGTTTGGTCCCCTGGCTTCGGTCCAGCGACCCAGGACTCTGATCTTCTGGACCGTGGGTGCCTCGGTGCCGTTTCTCGTGGTTATTATGGTTCCCCTTTTGTGTAGTTCCGCTGCGCCTCTGGACGGTGTGCCCAGCCTCCTGAGGCGATAGAGTAGCAGTTCCGATTTCCTCGGCGAACATTCTAGTCCGGTTCCCTCCAAATGATTCTCGACTGCCTCCACCGCCCCGTGAAGTTGGTTCTCCACCTCACCCTCGCTTGCGTCTTTCGTGGTCCGAATCGTAATGTCTTCTGCATAAACTGTGTGATTAATGCGTTCTATTCCCTCTCAGTTTTACGATAGTCCGATCATGACGAGGTTTGAAGGGCATGGGTGACACGACGGACCCTTGCGGTGTACCCGTGCTGATCATGTCCACCTGGATGCTCTCCTCCTCGTCCAGTCTGATTCTGGCTGCTCTTCTCGTTTCGAAATTTCTGATGTAATTGTACGCTCGTTCGCCCAGGCCGAGTTATGCAATTCTTTCGAGGATGGCCGCGTGCTCGACCCTGTCGAAGGCCTTCTTTAGATCGAGTTCGAGTATTGCCCTCAAGCCTCGCCCCGGGGTGTCTATGACTTGCTCCTTGAGTTGTATCATGGCGTATTGGGTACATATCCCTCTTCTGAAGCCGATATACGTCATTGGACTCCAGGTAGCCGTTAACTCTGTTCAGGCAGGCGTGCTCCATCACTTTACCGACGCGGGAAGTGAGGGAGATGGGCCGCATATTCTGGATTTCTAGGGGTTTACCCGGCTTGGGATGAGGATCACGTCGGACCACCTCCATTCATCGGGTATCCTCCCGTTCCTCTAGCACTCGTTGGTGTAGTCTGTGAATCGGCTCATTGCGTGGTCGTCCAGGTTCCGGAGCATCTTGTTGGTCACTTTGTTGGGGCCCGGAGCCGACTTGGTCGTCGTGGTCTGCAGGACCGCCCTGATTTCTTTCTGGGAGAACTCTTTGTCAAGGTCCTCGTTTGGAGAGCTTGAGTAGTTCCAGTGCTCGACGGCTGGGGGTCTCTCGAGGTACAGCTTGGCGATTTCATCATCCATCTCACGGATGCTTCCTGTGTACTTGTGTCGGATCTTGGTCATGTCCGCTTTCGCCGCCGTCTTGGTGCCCGACGGGTCGAGCAGGTACTTAAGGA
This sequence comes from Dermacentor silvarum, assembly GCF_013339745.2. Classification (NCBI taxonomy): domain Eukaryota; kingdom Metazoa; phylum Arthropoda; class Arachnida; order Ixodida; family Ixodidae; genus Dermacentor; species Dermacentor silvarum. Next base: position 108,060,358 of record NC_051157.2, read on the forward strand.
TCTTCCACGGCTTGCCAGTGTTGATGTTTCCGTCCATGGTGTCACACACATCGTCCCATTCCTGATTGCATAACTAGGCGCAGTGTGTTTCGATGTTCTTGTTTAGTTGAGCGATTTTGCGCCTTAGAGTTCTTTTGAGTTTTTGCCCTTGCAGGCGTACCTGTATAGATTTTTTGCTTGTAAGAGGTGCGTGAGCCTGCTGTCTATCCGTGGTCGGTGACTGCCGCCGCCGTCGTCTTCGTCTTCTCGTGGAGACCCCCACTCGTCCCACGCCATCTAGGTCGTGGCATATTCTGCGTCTCGTAGCAGCTCTCCGCTCAATTCTTCTGTTTCTTATGGGCCCCGTGTTCTTTTCATCTCTGATTTTGCAGAATTTGTCCCAGTCTACTAGCATGATCTTGTTTTTCCCCCTTCGTGGCGCGGGGCTCTTCTAGGGCGATACTGAGGATCCTGTGATTGCTCCCCAGGTCCTCGAAGGTGTTCTCCCAGGTGATTCTACCGGCGCTCCTACAGACCATTAGGACCGGTGTGGTATCCCTTTGGGGGCCCACACCGACTCTGGTGTGCGACGCCGGCTTGTTGAGAAGGGTTAGGCCGGTCTTTTCTATGAACTCGGCCAGGTCTTTTTCCTTCTTTGACGAGTGCCCATATCCCTATTGCGTGTGTGGAGCGTTAAAGTCACCTCCGATGATAAGCCTGTTGTCGCCCGCGATGGTCATCGTTTCGTTAACTAAATCTTCGAAATTGTGTGTTAGGCCCTTTTTGGACGGGGTGCTGTAGACGTTCAGCATGAATGTGCTGCTCTCCATCTTGCTGCGCGGCACAACTTCTATGAGGGTGTGGCTAATGTCCGTAATTTTTCTCATAATGCGCGGGATCGCGACCAGTCCATTCTTGACTAATGTGGTCACGACTATGTTCCCCCGAGTCTCTTTTGTGCGTTGTTTGTGGCTCACGTACCCGGAAATTTTGGCGTGGTCGAATGTTTCCTGAAGAATTATTACGTTGGGCTTTTTTTCTTTTTGCGGTCGTTTTAATGTGTTGCGCCATCGTTGCTATTTTGTTTGAGAAACTGCTGCATTCCACTGCCTTTTTGGTGCCCGCCATCTTTACGATATCTTCTTCTCCAGCTCTGCGAGCCGCCTGTGGTATTTTAGGGCCGGCGCCTTCCTCTCTGCCTCGCGGTCGCTAATGCGCGCCGCTAGCATCTCGAACATTTTCTCCATTTTGTCCGCGAGCTTGTTGAGAATGTCCTCGAGGACGTCTGTTATTTTGCGCTAGGGCGGGGTCTCTTGACCTTCTGTACTGAACCGACCTGTTTGTTGGTCTTGGTCTCCGGGATCTTTCGCTTGGCACCTGGTTATGCTACCATTTCTACCATCCCCACCTCCTTCCTCCTCCATGGCTTCGGTGGATGGGGTGGAGACGGCGGCGACGGTGAATGATGGGGGCGACGATTGTGTCTGCATTTTTGAGAGTATTTCTCTGTACTCTGTAAGTGTTCTCTGTACTCCATCTATTTTTTGGGCTGATTTCTGTTTTCTTGCTTTTTCTAGCTCCTGCCTGAGTAGATGGTTTACCGTTCTATATTCCTTCACGCGTTCCTCTATGTGTTCCTACTTGCCGCTATCATTACTGGTATTGCCGGACCTTCCCGATTGACGACCGGCCACTACTTCTGACCAGCTCACCTTTGCTGGTGTCGTCTGTTCTTGCTTCTTCCCCTTTATTTCCAGCTTCCTCCCCCTCGATGCGGATCTCGACCCGCGCCCGGTCCTGTCTCTAGTCCTGGACCTTGAGGTTGGTTGTCCCCGCGTTCCCTGCCTGGACCTGGACCTGGATCTGGACCTGGACCTGGGGGATGGTTGTCTGTTGGTACTTTCCCCGGAGTTGTGGTCTTGTGAGCCGGCTGCCCGCAGGAGTTCCTCCTCGTTTCTTCTCGCTGTCCATCTCCTTAGTTTGACCATATACGGCGTCTCGAATTTCGCCCTGTAAGTCCTGTCGGCCGTGGGGTGCGCCTCTGCACAGAGCTTGCATTTGGGTGTGCATTCGTGGTCTTTGGCCGGGTTTTTGGCACCGCACGCCAAGCACAGCTTGTCGTCTGGTCTGGGTCACACATCGGGTTTATGCCAGAGCCTGCCGCACTCTTTGCGAAAGTTTATTTGTTTCCGGTAGAGGGATACTCTCATCACGATGCTGTTGAAGTGCGCCCACGCGGGGACCCTGTTGCCCTCGTACAGTAGTATCACGGTGGTCGTACTGCCGATTCTCTTGGCGTACGCCAGGCAAGGGTTCCTCGCGTTCACCAGTCCGTGCACGAGCTGGTCTTGTGTGTAATTCAGGGGAATGTTGTGGATTGTACCCTTGGCCATTTGTTCCGGTGTCGAGACGTATGCGCTGGACTCGTACTTCTTCCCGTAGATTATTATTTCTTTGATTGTGGCGACTTTCGTCGCCACCTTCTCGTCCGGTGTGCTTATCACCAGGATTTTTTGAGTGGGGTTGGGGCAGATCATGACAATTTCGGCGCTGCTCACCTCTGCTTCATCGCGTATCGCCTCGTCTAGGCTGGCTCTGCACGCGTTTCTGATGTTCAGCCCGTCTCGCGGTCTGATAATTATCTTGATGTCCTCTCTAAGTAGCCTGGGCATCTTGCTTGCTCGTAAAATCTTGTTCACTATGCTCTTACTGCCTCTGCGTGTCGGGCTTCTCGAGCGGGTGCCTTGCTTTTCTGCCTCTTCGTTAGCGTTTGCGCGGCCCTTTCTTTTGTGCGTAACTTCGATCCACCCCTCCGTGTCGCCGTCCTCGGCTCGTCTCGTGGGATCACTTTTTTCTTCTCTGGACTTGTTATTCGAGGTTTCCGCCACTTCTGCCTCGTCTACATTCATTTCGGAGGTGCTTCCGATCCTCTCGTTTACAGCGCGGCACTGTTTTTCGCCCTGCTGGGGACCGGTAGAGGTCCGCTGGGCCTTAAGCCGGCGTTATGTATAGCTGTGCACACACGTTTTACTTGAAAAACCTTCGAAAAAGGTCGCTTCACCGCAGGTCTCGGTGTCCCTGGGTTTGGGTGTATTAGCTGTTTCCGATGGTAGTCGATTTTCTGCTAATTGACTTGATAATCTTACGGAAAACATTCATAAATGGCAGAGCCGTCGTGAAGTGCATCCGCAGCGCTTGCGCTTCTAGACAGTCGTCCTGCAGATGGGCTCTCCCGGATTTTTTTTTTGCACATATAAGGTGTATATGCAAGCATCAAGGAATTCAGTTCCTTGATGTGCATAGGAATAATTGCTAAAATTCAAGTGAACGCGCGCAAGCATTAAGTTAGTTCGCATTAATCCATTGAAGTGGTGTCGCTCACTTCACTTGTCTTTTAAGGTAAAATTCACGTACGCTACCGTTAAATGCAGTCGCGAACATTCATAAAGTGAAACATAGTCGGCCAGAAATGACTTCGGCAGTTATTGCCCCCCAAATAGCCTGCAACAATTACCGTTCCTTAGCTAAAGCTATAGAAAACAGAAAAGAGGTTCGTAATGAATATCTTGCCACCATTACGCTCTGATCTACGACTAATTAGCTTTCGGGCTTACATGCACGAATGGCGAATAGTGTTGCTTCAGCGGCCGATGCAGTAATGGCGACCACACAGGTCCATACTCAGACTCAGCAGGTCGAGAGTAATAAGGACCGACATTGGCAGGCTGAACTCGAGGGTCTCTCGGCGCCAAGCGAACCTGAACGAATTGGTCATAAATTTCCGCCTTTGCACACAAGTCTATAGAGACAGCCGTGCCACCTTTAACCGCCTCCAGCGCTTCGCTATACATTCTGTGTGGTGATCGTGAATTATTGGTAAACTATCATAAGTGAGACGATGGTTTATAGTCCCATTTCCCACTTTTTCCTTTCTGTGGAAAGAAAGAAAACTATTGCTTCGTCGGCAAATTTCGCGCAATTAGTCGAATCTGTACAAAAACACCATCACATTTCAGATACTTTTATAACTTAAATTTATTGACTGTGAGCAGATTTAATAGGCTCTTCGTCAGGTTTGGTGACTCGTGGGTGATGTTAAGACACCTATATATATATATGTCTTAAGCGTCAGTCAACAAAGTTTCATTATCAAGCTTTCGTCGTCATCTTCTGTCGTTATGGAGCCGTCCTCGTTTTTGTAGTCACCTGGGCGCCATTTTCTTACAGTTCAGTGTTATGTAAAGTCTGTGTCTGTATTACTTGCAGAGCCCGAATCAAAACATGGTGTGGGTGCTGGCTGTGGTGCGGTGGTGGTCCAACCAAGTTTAGTGTAATAATGTACAGCCGCTTATTTCTTTATAATTATCGCATGCCTTATCCTTCTGCATTATTACTTACACTTGAAGATAAGCGCATGTGCTGCGCACCAGCGGGAATCACAATGTCGCCTGCTTGGCCGTTCCGTTCGATGAGACATGACTGTCCCTCCAGAAAGGGCTGACGTGTACTCTTCCGGTTGGCGCTCGCGCTGTATATTAATAATTTAAGCGGCAGTAGAAAACTGTTATTTTCTGGATACGCTGGCAGGAAATATTGGATGGGATGATAGACAATAAATTTAAAGAAAGAATGAGCACAACTAGAGAAAATTTCGATATATCTGCTTTTAGCGGTAATTGGAACTGTTCTACGGCATCAATGATATAATCTTATCTCCGCAAGACGCCTGAATTAAATTTCATTCCTAACTGAGGTTGTAAAAAGTGTTGTGGTTCTGATAAGATTTCCAATCATTTTATCGTTCGGTATGTGCTTTGGTCTAGCAGTTCTATCGCAGTAATTTTGAGAAATTCGTGCTATTTAGTATTCCTTCAGCCTAGCAAAAAGCAAAGTGATCCCGTTTCATAAGTCTGGCAGTAAACGTGACCTTTCTAACGACAGCCAAACATCATTATAGCCTCTTAATGGTGCAAGCTTCTAGAGCACTGATTTCTTTTAAAAACGCGTTCTATTTAAAGACACCAAACGAAGGAAGAAAACGGAAACGCATGTTTCAGTTTTCTTTATTGCTCTTCTTAATTTATTTGTTTGCTCTCGAGAATGCAATTTATAAACGTAACATTGAGTTCCTTAACGCTAGCAAGATATTCTCTCCCTGTAAACATAATTTATCACCGCAGAGGACTAAGCCCTATCACTCAATTATCTGAATTTATGCATGATGTCTGCCAATCTCTGGATTTTAAATTGACGCCATATTCATAGACGTTTCTAAGGCTTTCGATACGGTTGTTCACTAAAAACTATTGCATTACTGAATAATATATTCGCGCCTAGCGCCTATCACTGATGTTACTTCGGGAGTTCCGCAGGGCTCGGTATTCGGTCCACACCTTTTCTTGCTGTAAATCAAGGATTTACCCGACCACGTTCGATCTAAAATCGGGCTTTACGCCGACGTTTGTGCCATTTATCAGGCCATTACATGCAATGAGGATAAACTTAACATAGTCTTTGGACGTTTTCAGACTTGGTGCAATGCTTTGCAGAAGAACACCAATTTCAACAAGTACGCCTTGAATATTGCTTCGTAAGTTGGAATCGGTACGTAAAATCATACCTACTGAAGTTATAATGTGTTCAATAGAACGCTCTACCCTTTAAATATATGAGGCGCGATTGTCATCGGGATTTTCAGTCCACTTTGTGCACGTATTCGGATTGAATGCCTTAAATTTCTTCATACCTTAGTTAGCACTCGACGCTACTCATTGACGCTACTCATTTTTACATTACATCCTGTTTGCCAAACCTTATTCGACTAGAAATTCTCCCCCTCTGCACATTGTACTGATTTATGCCAGAACCAAGCGATTAAAACATAGCTGTTTCCTCGTGCAATTGAATGTCGGAGTATGTTGCCCGGTGATATTAGGTCCTTATCACAGAATGAATTTGTAGCTGCTATTACAGCTGCTGACATTGTCTTTATGTTGAATGAGTATTTCAGAGTGTTTCATTTAACCTCACTCCTGTGATAACCCTTTCCAGTGTTGGAATGGGTAGAAATAAATAAATTAATAAAAAAGGTGTGTGTCTGCACAAATTCATGTTTGTATGTCATCTAAGTTTATTAAAACCATTATAGGAATTTAGGATTCTTATTACCTACGACGATGGCTAACTTAACGCGGCTTTGTGTCGCAAAACACAAGGTTGCCGGTTCAGTTCGCTCCTGCGCGCACCGCATTGCAACTTGTCCACGGAGACCCGTGTGATCAGAATTGAGAATCAGCCCCACACTACGGTGACTTTGAACGTGATTGTGGTTTTGGAAAGTAGAACCCTTGTATTACAGTTTTAAATTGGCTTTGTCGATATCTGCTGTAATTTATTCGTTTCGTCAATAACTTCTATAAATAATGTTATCATATCTTGCGATCTCAATTAAGTATGCGTTTACTTATTTATTTACAATACCTCAAGTTCACCTGTTGGAGAGGTTTTACGCGAGAGGTGGACGAGTGCGCAAATCAGCAGGAAAACAATACTACTGCAGTAAGCACAGCCAATGAGATAATTTGGCAGCCAATGTGTCACCTACGTTTCTTATTCTTCTAATCTATCTTTCTGGTGGTTACGTCAGCCTTGCCAAGCCTCTTAACTCGAATTCTCTGCTATGAAAATTCCTGTATTTAAATGTTTATTTGGTGGTTCTGCTGTTCTTATATAGATTAGTCCGCACTCCTCAGTGCTTACGATTATTTCAGGCTGCAATCGCCAAATGAGAGCTTTTATCTCTTGGGCGTCCAGGTATATCCTTCATTCACGAGGGAGTCATGGTTTTCTTGTTCTTTTTACCTCCTTAGTGACCGCCTCTCTTCCATCGGACTTCCCACATTTAAACAGACCCCCTTATCTGTTTATAGTGAAGAGTATGCCGAGATTGAAACGCGCCTACCACGTCATAAAGCACCCATTCCAGTTCTTTTATTCGGAAAATTTCTGTTGCATTTAGTGCTTTCTTTATACACGCTAACAAACCGAAGTGCGTTAAAATTGAGATAAAGAGGCTGCTCCCATAAAACGTGAGTCCAAGTTCTTGTAATAACTGCTTTAGCGAACTTCCCCCAGCCTCTAGCGTCAGTTTCAACAAAAAGAAAACCGCTTCAGCGAACATTTGTTTTTACGCCACCTCACTTACATCTTGCAATTCACTTCCAGTCTTTTCATGACGCCGCCTTTAATATTTCTTTGTTCTTTAAGAGGAACACTCACTCGTGGCGATTCCTTGTGCCAAGAATACACGAACACAGTCTCCGCCGCCCATCCTTTCATATCGTGGCGCTCTCGGATGTCACCGACACGCCCACAGGCGCCGCAATGCTGCGCAGCGGGAGATGCAATTAGAATAATTAGCGAGGTATCTTTCCTGGTGTGTTACAGCACTTTCCCCAGTACCATTCGCGCTAAGGGTATTCTTTCCCGTAAGTGTATTTCTTTTTCTCGGCGGCTTGAGACAGTGTAGTGGCGCTTAATCAATATTGAGCTTGCGCAAACCGAGCGTTGTTCGCGCTCCACACAAGTAAGCGCGGTGTCTTAGAAATGAATAGTGCCAACTTCGCGCTCGGTAATTGAATGTTTCCCACCGAAGGCGTGGTTACGAGCTGAACAAACAGGTTACTGAACAAACAGCAGCTCTCTCTGGCAGTCGCTGGTCCTTTAAGGTGGCGCAATGCTCCTCGCACATGAAGACTCAGGCTCAACTGAAAGGGGTCCACGTACCCTCTCTCCTCGTGCAGATCTCGAGGAACCGGATATAGCGCGCTAACTTAGGCCGACCTTACGGTTTTCCTTCAAGCAAATTCTCCTTCATTGTGTCTAGCTGGTAAGCGCTAAGAGAATGCAGCCAACGCAGTATGGTTGACTGTCTTATTAAGATGCTGAAATTACGCTTTATTAAGTCTGAGCTGATCAATAATTATCAAAAATTATTTAACATGCGTTTACTTCTATTGAAATTAACAACAGTATCTAAAAGGGAGAAATTGTAGGTACGTATTCATAAATATGCAATTGAAATATTTTCATGAAGCTAGCTGTTGTGGTTGGAACTTTCGGCATTCCACAGCTGGCAGTACAAAATCTGAAAACGAAAAAAAAAACAGCATCTTGTGACTAGGCATTTGCGCGCAACAATATTGGTGCCCTCAAGAATGCTCGAGAGGACCAACACAGCGTGTCCCAGCTATCACGCACAGAGTTACAAAAAACACAATTCTACGCTAATTATGCCAAGCGCATATTCTTCAGAGTCTTGTTGGGAAACTGCGGAAACAAGTGTTTAGTGCTTGACATTGCATTATTGATTAAAGTGGTATTGAAATTTTTCCTTGTTGTTCTAATTGTCAAGATGTGAAACAGGTGGTTCTAGGGAATGTTAAGCCAAGTCAAGATTAGGTGTTTCCAGCAATATACACATGCCACACATACTTTCTTTTTTCGGCAAATAGACAAAGCGCGCGAAATATGCGAAAACCACGCCATTTGGCCACAACACACACGAAATAGCAGCGGTATGAAACATTCTCCGCGAAAAGCAAGCGATTCATCTCAAGTTCGCCATTCAGAGCAAATCATTTCTTTGATCTTGATGAGCAGTAATCAGTGGGAACTGTTCGCGGGTTGTCAAGAAAAAGAAAAGCCTGCTGTTATTGTTGCAGCTTGACGCACTAGAGGATGAACACCAAGCTTAGCACTAGGACAGGTTATTGATGGCGCTGCTATCCCGTGCTAAATTGTGTGGAGTACCATGGTGTTTTTGAAATTTGGCGAAGAATGTAAACACGCGATGTGTACCTAGCTGGAAAGACCTCATTTTGACTCGTCTTACGATTAATCACGACCATGTATTTTGCATCTTGACATTTAGAAGAGCAATTAAAACTTACATAAAGTTGTTATTTGAATAATTAAATGTGATGAAATGTAAAAATAGTGGCGGTATTCCTAAATACTTTTCATTCCGTCACAGTGCTTCCACATGCCAAGACATCGCACATGACAAATTTCAACATACTTCAACTGGGAAAAGTGTGCAACATTGTTTGCCGGGTGAAGCGTCTTTGCCCGCGAATTTTCGAAAGAAGTAATTATTTTATGAAAAGGGGTCTAGATGCCACAGTTGTAAATAATACGTTATCGTATAGTTAGAGTGTACAGCTCGCAGGCTTAATGTGAAGTTTACCATTTTCTCCATAGCATAACTTATTCTCTAATGTTTAGCGGTTGTCCGCGTCTGCTTGCTATGCATTTTGTTGCATGCCTTTCGGGCAGCGCGTTGCTGTGCACATATATTGCGTGTCATCTATATTACTATGTCACTAGAATATAATTTAGTGTCTATACTTCTCTTCTTTAACTGTATTCGCATTTTTCTATGCACATCTTTTGTATACTTTTGCAGCGAGGTGGGGTCAGAAGCTAGACTTGAGGCATAATCTTTGGACGACTTCCCTATCCCTTTAACCATTAAAATATATTTCCTTATTTTCATTCCTACGTTGAGGCAACAAAGTGCAAGCAATGTGCCATTTTTATGGTGCATTCTTCTGCCCAACTTACTCTGCGCGTTTAAATCACTTGCAAAGATTTATTTTAGCAACAGATATCTGACTACGTCAATTTATTTAAAAATACAACGCCTCGTTTGCCTAGGACATCGATTTCACTTCACCTGTAAAGCGGGGACGAAAATTTCATTCTTATACGGTATATTCGCAGTTTTTTCAGCCACTTCGTTATTGACTTCCCTACGAAACATAAAAGACTGCGTCACAGCTTGCATAAACTATAGAAGCTGAAAAAGTAAAAATGTATTCTAAGGGCAGTTTCACTTTTAGAGGTATAAGTTTTATCGAATTAACTTACTGCACGTCGACGAATCACCTTGCAGAATGACTTACTGCGAAAGTTTAGAAATTTTAGGCTACATTGTCATGCTCGACCCCCCCCCCCCCTCTCACACTAGTGAAAAATGAAATATTTCTCAATCTCTTGCTTACAAAACACAAGACACGTTTGGAAACAACGTAAATATAAAACGAGCAGGCACTATGTCAAACTTTTTATTGACGTCATCGCCTCAGCAAACTTGTGCTCCAGAAAACTTTAAAAGTTTCGAAATTTACGATAGCGGTGACAAGTCCCTACCAATAGAGCTGGAAGCAACGTCAGTGTGTATGCCTTGAAGTTCGTCTCTGCCAAATTTCAGCGCTTGGTGAGAAGCCCCACATAAGGAGATAGCGCTGATTTCTCAAGGGATCTCCTCCAGCTATATCGGCGAAGTGTAATTCTTCAAGCAAGGACGTCGTCCTTGATGCGCTCTTTTCCGCACATGCCAACATAAACTAGTCAGCTTCTTGCAGGCACTTGTTTTTTTTTTACGGCTTAGTTCTTTATCACCTTTTTTCTCATCGCTCTGACTTAGTCTGCGCGTTACAATCACTTGCAAAGATTTATTTTAGCAACGATATCTGACTACGCGAATTTGATTAAAAATGCAGCGCCAAATTTGTGTTGTTATTTAATACAAAGGATCATAAATTCACCAACATAACGCTTGAAAGGTTCTGCTTGGTTGCTTGTCAAACGCTGAATTAGCAAACATACGCCTCGTTTACGTAGGACATCAATTTCACTTCACCTGTAAAGCGGTCAAGAAAATTTCATTCTTACACGGTAATATGTTATGTTGGCTGAATTTTTGATCCTTTGTACTAAATGAAAAAACAAACTTGGCACTGCACTTTTAAACAAATTGCTTAGTCATATATGCGTTGCTAAAATAAATCTTTGCGAGTGATTGCAACGCGCAGAATAAGTCAGAGCGATGAGAAAAAGGTGAGAAACAACTATGCATAAAAAACTACAAGTGCCTGCAAGAAGTGGACTAGTCTATGCGGGCATATGCGGGAAAGAGCATCTGCAAGAAAGAGTTCAACTTTCATACGGCTTTATTTCACCACGCAGAGAAAGAAATGCCCGGAAAACTGGTTAGTCAGCTGGTTATTCGACTGGTTAAATTACATGTGTTTACTTCAATGACTCCTGGAAATCAAGGAACTGCTCTAATATGTGAAACAAAGCATGTCGGTGTCATTGCAGCTTGGGTAAACGTTTTTCTTACCCTCATTCTACAAGATATTCACTGCCGTGAAGTAACGCGTCATTTGCCATTCAAAACCTAGCCGGCCTTTCATTTTTACGCCTAACAACTGTAGTGCTGATTGCTGCTCAACAAGGTATCACAAATTGCAAGCATAAATAGTTTATCTGGAGTTAACAAGCTACCCAGATGTTCACCAGGGGCGCTATAACGTAAAATGATTCCAAACTGTTTTCATTCCGAACTCCTGACGTCAAATTTATGTAACCACCGACGCAAGCATCGGGCGGTGATCCGCAGCGTTGTCTGAACAACCCAATCAAACACTCTCCTCGTTTATGATGTCACCTTTGTTCGCTTTCAAAACCAATAACATTACCTGCACTGAGAAGTGTTTGTTATCTAATTGGCTGACAAGAGGTGAGGAGCATGCTCTAGTGGAGAGGGTTTCGATGAGGCCCAGCGAGCACAGTGAAAATAAATAACGGCGTAAATAGGGTGGTCCCGGCTCCCCCGATTGGTCCGCTTCGCCTTACTTAGCTTGCAGTGGTTGGTCGAAAATCGGGGCGGAGTGCAACGGAAGGATAAGAATGCCGCTGAAACGGATCCTCAGCAAGAAAGAGTTGGCAGAGCGGTATCGTATGCATGCCGAAAGGGCTCGGTAACGTTTTACTGCCATGCAAAAAGGTTTATCATGCGCAAATAAATACATGCTCACCGGCAGGTGCGAGTAGCGAGGGCCTGAGCGCTCGGTGGGCAGCCATCTTCTATTCCTTTCGGAACGGGGCAGTCTGTGGCTATTCAGAAAAATTTTCAGTTTTGTTCGGCATATTAATGCATTTTTTTCGCGTACATGTCACTTTGAGGTGGTGAGTTTTCGCGATTTTGTCAGGTCGCGTGACAGACAGGCGAAGTGGGCGTAGCCAGAAAACATTGGACCAATAGCAGAGGGCTAATGGTGAAAATGCGTCGAATCTGGAATGTTTTTTTTATTTTGTGCGGTTTAATTATGCCTAATCAGTGTGTACAAGTTATATGAGATGGGAAGCTATCGCGGTTTTCGTAACGTCGCGTCACAGACAGGCGAAATTGGGAGTGGCCCGAAAATGTTTTGACCAGTCGTGGAGGCTGATTGCAGAAATTGGAATCAAAACAGTTTAGAATCATTTTACGTTATAGCGCCCCAGAATAAGCTACACATATGATAAACCATTGTAACTCTAAAGCAAAGATGTGGCACAGCGGTGTTCATTTGCGAGTAAACTAGGTGTGTGGGGGTCTAAGACAGTGATGGCTCACAGTAATGATCGCTGAGTATTAGTTGCCTTTTTTTGCAGTTCTACTCGTATAATAATCATACTAAGGAAGAAAGGAAAACCAAGCCCTGTCAAAAGCAGGAATTTGCGACTTCTGCATTTTTATTCATGACTGCCATTTTCTAACTTCGCTTTAGTATTACACTTTTGGTAAATGTGTTAAATTAGCAGCCTTCGTATACGCATTATGACACTCCTTTTTTCACAGTAAGAACAGCGAAAAATTCACAGATTTTCGATGCGCGATATATAGGTATACAAAGTTGGGCGACTGGCGTAGATAGAGTGTGCGTTTCAGCCATTTACATAACTGAAGTAAAAATAGCAAGATCATATGCCATGTTTCTTTCTCTTTTTCTCTCGGAATGCCCAAGCCTTTCTTTTAAATCTTCTTCAACTGCTTTTGCTGAGTGCTCCTTCCACATCAAGAAAGGAACGTTCCGGTATGATACGTTATATATACTTGGCATATCAAGAAACTGGCAAACAAAATACGAAAGAACAATCCGACGGGGTGTGATCAGTTACACTAATTCGGTCAATACACTGGATTCGAAAATTGTTTAAAAACATTTGAAATATATTTTAGCCTGCTGATCAGAGATCAGTGCTCCCAGTGGTGGCAGAAGAGCAAACACAATGTAAACAGTGCGTAACGCGCGATATAAATGCTAATTGCCACAAGGCGTAGCGTGCCACGGTGGTATGATTCTACTTGGCGGCAAAGCTTCACAGCTTCATTGCATGTTCATCATGATTCGGGAAATTCACATAGAGTAGCTAGGAATTCAGTTTTATCCCGCGATAATGTTATTCTAATAGGAGCTACAGCTCCTTCTTGAGCGAATGTGTCCTGTTGCCTCAGGTATCTTATATCAGCAGTTGTAGCTTTAGTTTTCATTCGTCCTACTTATTACATGTGTTTATGTATTATAGGCGAAAACTATAAACACTTATGTATTTAACCTATTTCTACACATACGGTTCATATGGTGCTCTACAGTGACTGTATGGGGGATGTCGCATTTTCTTTGAGCGGACCTGAGAGGCATAATTATTGCGTAGCAACACACGTGGCATTGGATATCGGCATTTGAGTTATTTCGCCTGTCTATTATCACTTTTTAGGGGCTCCAGAACACATGTATTGAGCAGGAGCAGGAACAATGCGGGGCCCTAGTGCGGGGAGAGATCGCATGATCAATTGTAATGAAATTGTCGCCGCCTCGGTATTGGCCTAATGGCATCACGTGGGCCGTCGCGCCACCAGGCGCTGGCTGCGTTTGTTTACGATCGCGCTCCATCGCCATTTTCGCCTGATAAACGTCTACCGACTGGCGAGGAGCAGATGTTGGCGTCGTTGCTTTTCCGTGTTGCTTTGGTTTGCGAACGCCTCGAACTATGTTTTGCGGCAAGTGCGACATCGCTCCACGGCGATTTCCATCACCATGACCTGCTGCGCCTTCAGATGCCAAATTAGTTTCAGCAAAGGCAAGAAGCTTAATCGTTTTGTACGCCAACAGGCTTGAATTCGCGGGCACGCGAAACTACGTGTGAAAACGTGATTACGAAACTTTTACGATTCAGCTCAATCCTTTTGACATTGGAGGCTCGAGCATGAAAACTCATCTTAGGAAAGCCGCTCTGCCTTTTGTGGTTACTTACTAGATTTCTTTAGAGCGAATAGCTTTGTTTGCCTCTTTTGTTCTTGTTCGTCGTTGGCGGCCACCCGGTGGATTTCCGATACAAACGCACCGATGAAAAGCGTGCGTGCTCTCCCGAAACCGAGTTACGGGGTGCGTTCGTCGCCGAACGACAGCATCATAGGTGTTTGAGACGTACGTGCTAATTCGCGTGAGCTTTAAAGTGTATGAAGGTTACGATGTGGAGGTGGAGCGCTCGCAAAGTAAACATGCGGTCGCCCGCTCGTTCACTGGCTGGTTTAGTCGTCGGTAATTTAGTCGTTTGCTCGTTCGTTTAGTCGCTCGCTTGCTTGTTCGTTCAACTATTAGTTCGTACGGCCACTATGTGTCTGAGACGCACTTGCTGTGGGACACAAAGGCTGGTGCATCCGTGCCCTCCGCCAGTCTTTGAGCGTCATAGCTTATACGCGCCGCGAATTCAAGTGGCAAGGACGGAGTGGATTATATAACTTACTGAAGGTTTGCTCAGCCTTGCTGGAGGCCAGGATGTTGGCATTCGATTGTAAACGTGTTATTTACAACCATTCGCAACATGATCTTGCGACACGCCCTTGACAAATGTCAGTGCGCGCGATACATTCGGAATCGTCATGGTACGGCGTTAGCACTCGTTTACATATTTATAAATATAGTTATGAAAACAGGTAAAAGAATCTGCCGTCACTGAATTTGTATATATTGTCATGTAGTAGTTGCGGTGAAGAAAACAGTCCCAAAACTGTGAATAACGAAACCGACGTTTTATTGGGGGAACCTGTGCCCACAAAAGCAAGTTGCACTCGAAGCACAACGATAGCGGCGAACACAGTCGGCGATCGTCGAAATCTAATCAGCGGCGCAACTCGTCGGCTTTTCTACATGAGTCATCGAAGGTTCCAGAGTAATCCCTGGGGCCCTAGTGTCGTCCAGGAAGTACTAGACAGTTCGCGTCGCTCATACAATCAGATTACATAAGCGTCGGTGAGAACAGACAATTAACGGATAGAAGCATCGACAACGTTCGAGAAACTTCCGATACATGCAGGTGCGTCCTGCGCCGAGCTATAATGTTAAACATTGGTTCGCTGATGAAAAGCGGTCACCGGTGAATGATGAAGTGCACGTGGCAATATGTATATATATATATATATATATATATATATATATATATATATAACCGTTCGCATAGAAATCCGATGCTATACACGAAGTTACTCGGAGCTAGAACGCCAACGCGCCCAAAGCGCACGGCATTGCTAAGCGTGCGTTCAGTCCGCGAAAGGTCGTCTGTTACGCTTAAACGGTGTAGGCAGCGCCACGGTCGAGGAAGGAGCCCGCGAGAGAGGAGAAAAGAGGAGAGGGAAGGCGGAGGAGGAGAGTGTCGCTACTTTTTATATAGAGGGGTTTTAGACCCAAGGGCTGCTGGCCGCCATCTAAGGGAGGGGAGTTAATTTCCTCTTACATTTGCCGTTTTCAATAACAGTTGTTTCTCTCTCTCTCTTCAGTTCTTATATTGACACGTATACATGTTTATCTTTCACCGGTGACCACCTTTCAACGGCTAACAAATGTTAAACGTCATCGCTAGGCACAGGGTGCACCTGCATGTATCGGAAGTTTCGCGAACTGTTATCGGTGCTTCTATCCGTTGTCTCTTGTCACCGACGCTCATATAATCTGATTGTATGAGCGACGCGAATTGTCTAGAACTTTCTGGAAGACACGCGGGTACCAGGGATTAATCTGGAACCTTCGATAACTCTTGTATAAAAGCCGACACGTTTCGCCGCTGATCAGATTTCGACGATCTCAGACTGTGTTCGCCGCTGTCGTTGTGCTTCCAGTGTAGCTTGCTTTTGTGGGCACAGGTGCGGCCAATAAAGAATCAGCTTCGTCATACACAGTGTTACGACTGTTTTCTTAACTGTCACTACTACATGACAATATAAAGTGAAATAATGCGGCAGATATCTTCAGCAGTAAACATAGGTCCCCTTCAGAGAGCGGGACGTTGAAACAACCCGAATCTCCAACTACAGAGCCACGCAAAGAGACGCAAAGAGACGCATGTGTTTGTTATCATGTTAGGTCCTTTTCGGATATGTCTTGTTTTTCTGTTGCTGGTGCAAAACTGTCAAAGAGTGGACACTTCCCTCCAGCTCAACGCTGTGCAAAGAACTAGAAGGCGATGGCCCTCGCGAGATAGCGACTGAAACGTCTTACCACATTAAAAAGGAAAACAGAGTTTGTGAAAGCACCCTAGAAGAAGTGAAACGGTTATTGAGAACTAAAACGACGCTGACAGCGAGATCATCCAGCATTTTTTCCCGCCTCCTATTCTTTCCAACCACAATGACGTTACCAAGAGAAATGAAAGAAAAAATTTCAGCGTCCGAGCAAGTTTCTGCAGAGATGACGGTGCTAAAGGAGCTCTTGTGGTGTGGTGCGGCAATAACGATGTCTTGAGTGGCTTCACTTATTGAAAGCCAGAACACAACAATGGAGTTCTCGTTTCAAAACACTTCTCTATACCGACCGCTTTCCGAGCGCAGCCACTGCAAAGCTTTCAATTTTTACTCCGGCCGGGACAGCTTTCTTTTTTTGCTCTTGACAGTCATTGTAAAGCTCAGGATGAAAAAAAAATGTCAACAGAGTGTAGCGTGGGAGCGTAAATAAACTGAACTCTGTCTGAAGTTCTGTTTCTGAAGGACAATACGCAATTCAGTGGAATAGAGTGTGTGGAAAGTATGGTTCTTTTTGACATCGTTCGTGAAGACTGGGTCAGAAAAAAATTGTTTGTTGAACCAACGACTACCAGTCACTGATTTCTGCGTTTATCTTTTTTCTTACATCTCTGCTCGGGAGCGTTGTTTCATTATCATCATCCTATCTTTAGGCCCTCTGTACGCCGGAGGGCCTCTCCCTGTAATGTCCAATTATCCCTGTCTTGCATTAGCTCCTTACAAGTTGTACCTGCCAATTTCCTTGTTTCATTCCACCACATAATTCTCTGCCATACTCGATGCACTCCCCTTTCCTTGGTACCCATTCTGTAGCTTTGGTTGCAGAATGGGTGCTCTGCTGAAGGTTATCTGCACTATGCGTTACATGACCTGGGCAGCTCCATTTTCCCCTTTTAATGTCATGTATAACACCGGCTACCCCCGTTGGCTCTCTAACAGCACCGAAGTCTTCCATTCTCTTAAAGTTACGCCTTATAGTTTTCGTTACATGGTTCGTAGCATGGTCCTTAACTTCTTCTCAAGCTTCTTTGATAACTTCCATGTTTCTGCCCCATATGCTCGTACCGGTAGAATGCAATGATGGCACAGTTTTCTTTTCAAGGACATTGTTGTTTGATATTGCCTCATAATTTTCAACGTTTAGCAAAATGATATTTCCCATTTTATTTTATTTTTTTGCTTTTGTGCTTAGTCCTCGCAGAGTCAGCATTCTACAAAGCTTAATCTCGGATTACGAGAAATGGTACAGTGTTATCAACTAATCAGAATTATTTAGACAAACCCGAGAGGATGTATTAGGTAGCGCTAAGAAACATTGCCGTCGGTGTGACTCATTATTTGTGGCGGTAAAATTATGAGCACAAAATTGTTGCATGGAATGCCTTGCCTTGGGGCAGCACTCGATGCGGGCAGCATAAAAGCGTGCGTGCACATTGATTTGTAGTACGTGAAAGAACGACATTGTGGGGATATAATAAGAAGCCCTGTTTTGTCGTGTCCTTCATAGACCATGTCCTACGCAAAAATAAGTTGATAAAAACTCTGGCCGAGAACGGTACGTGACCGCGGACGTTCTCTATGAAAACGAATTAACGTTGAAGGGATGGAGGCTGACCAAGGAAAGAGCTGAAGAAATCTACGATCACTTCACAAACGCGGGTGTAGATTGCAATATCGGCTCCAGTGTCACTGAGTGCTTGTCCGCGAACGCATTTACGAAGCATTGACACATATTTTCATGTGCGCTGTGGAGGAATTTGTGCGCGGGTAAGCAATGAAGTTTTCCCTCTTAATGCTTCGGCGTATTTTCGATGGATGGGGGATGGCTGTCTTGAAGCGGTAAAACAGGAGAGTCGGGAAAGGCAGACATGGTGAAAAGGGAATATCTTCGATTGGTACTTTTTGTCTTCTGTGCACGCAATCGTTTATAGACACCAGACGCCAAAACCTGTTTCTTTATTTGCTTCTTAAAAATAACATCGTCAAGAGAAAAAAAAAGCTGAGTCGAAATGCACTGTAAGAGAGAGAGAGAGAAATAACATTTACTATTACCACAGCAACTAAGACCCCGTTCCAGGCCTCCTGGTAGGCTCATGCCTCCTGGCCAAGCAAGTTCTGAGCCAGAAGTGGCCTCTATAGTTTTTCATACATTCGCGGGGCAGCTGTCCGCTCCACCCAGCCGCCGGGATGCTGGAGGGTGTAGTTTAGGAAGTATTGTCTTTCTGATAATGTATTGGGATAGGGCACTCTGACAAGGTGTGTTTATTTGATGGATAGGCCCCGCAGTGTTTGCAAGCGAGGTCTGTCTTCATATTCTTTTCAGCAACTTTTGCGAGTCATCTAACACGTCTGTCGGCCATTCTTGCTGTTTTCCGACGCGCCGGCCTGCAATTGAACTAATGGAAGTGCCACTTGTAACGTCGTCAAATTACCTTTCTTGGCCATCTCGTCAATGCCGCTGGCGTTCAACCCTAACCGGACAAGATTCGTGCTGTCCGTAACCTTCCTGTTCCGTCTTCTACCGCAGACGTAAGAAGCTTTGTTGGACTATTCTCAAATTTCCGTCGTTTCATCAAGAATTTCGCCGATACCGCTCAACCACTCACCGATTTACTTAAGAAGGACGTTGCATTCACGTGGGTTCCTGCTCAAACCAAAGCCTTCTCCGCCCTCGTACGCTTGCTAACGGTTCCCCCGTTGCTGGCTCATTATGATCCATCTGCCACCATTGAACTTCACACGAATGCCAGTGGCCATAGAATTGGGGCTTTACTCGTTCAATTGCAGCATAACGCAGAGCGCGTAAGTGCTTACGCCATCCGCCTCCTGTTACCCGCCGAGAAAAAATGTTCAATCACTGAACGGGAGTGCTTGCCGTTAGTATGGGCAGTAGCTAAAATCCGCCCCTACTTGAATGGCCGCACATTTTCCATGGTTACCGATTACTATTCCTTGTGCTGGCTTTCATCATTTAAAGACTCCACTGGACGATTGGATAGATAAGCGCCACGGCTCCAAGAATATTCATTTGTTGTCTTATACAAGTCAGGCCGCTTGCACAAGGATGCCGACTGCCTCTCCCGTCATCCTGTCGAACACCCTGAATATGATGCGCATGACACCGACGCTTGTGTCCTGGCCATTTCTGATCTGCGTGACATTCGCACTGAACAACGGCGTGATGATGGCTTACGTCTTCTCATCGGTCGTCTCAATAGTGGGCATTCGGAGGCCACCCTACGCGTGTTCGTACTCCGCGACGACGTTCTCTATCATCTCACTCCCTGAAGGACCAGAATCTTCACTTGTTGTACCACGCCATCTCCGGACATCAGTTCTGGAGCAGTTGCATGAGGCACCTACTGCAGGCCACCTCGGAGTTTCTCGTACTTACGACCGGGTACGACGCCGCTTCTACTGGCCAGGCCTGTACCGCTGCGTGCGCCGCTACGTGGCAGACTGTGCGCCCTGACCAGTGTCGCAAAGAACCTGCTGTGGTGCCCGCTGGACGCCTTCACCCCATCGATGCGCCCTCAGAACCATTCGTTTGAGTAAGTCTTGATCTTCTCAGCCCTTTTCCGGCGTCGAAATCTGGAAATAAGTGGGTCGTTGTCGCGACTGACTACGCAACCCGTTACGCGATCACGCGAGCTTTGCCCTCAAGCTGTGCAACTGAGGTGATGCATTTCCTTTTACATGAAGTCATCCTCCATCACGGCGCACACCGGCAGCTCCTCACTGATCGCGGCCGCACCTTCTTGTCCCGAGTTGTGGAAGATTTACTTCGTTCCTGTTCGGCCGAGCACAAGCTTTCCACCACCTACCACCCGTCGACAAACGGACTCAAGGAGCCACCCAAAAGACTGCTCAATCGCACGTTGACAGAAATGCTGTCTGTATGCGTTTCTGACGACCACAGCTATTGGTACAACGCGTTACCCTTCGTGACTTCCGCTTACAATTCGCCCCATCACGAGACTGCTGTATTTTCCCCCCTTTTACCTACTATTCGGCCGCCACGATACACACTGCTTCCTTCCTCGAAGCAAACTCCCACTGAATTTGCTCGAGACGTCTTCGCCCGGGCTCACACGACGCGCCAGATTGCGGACTCCCGGCTCACCGAGTCTCACCCCGTGCAGAAAGATCCGGTACGACAGCCGACATCGATACGTTCAGTTTCTCCCTAGCTACATTGTCTTCCTATGACGCCATGTCGCCGCATCGGCTTGTCTGAAAAGCTGCTGCCGCCCTACACTGGGCCCTACACGATATTGTGATAGCTTGGCGATGTTAACTATGAGATCGCTCCGCTGGACTCGCGGGTCCCCACTGACGTTGTGCATGTGTCTCGGCTGAAACCTTAATTTGCCACGAGTTCACCTCCATTATAGCTGGCGCCGAGACGGCGCCTTTACAGACGGGGGTTATGTTACGACGCAACCAAGAGTGGCGCCAAGTCAGTAGAAGACAATTTGACGTGCCGAGGTGAAATCGGTCTCGACAGCCATCTTGTTTGTACACCGTTGCCTTTCTTGTGAATATTCTAAATACATCTGTATATGTGACTTCCGCAATGTAACAATATATGATGCGTATAGTGTGGTGTGAGTAGTGTGTGTGTTTTTGCTCTTCGTGTGATTGAGGCGTCCTCTCTGGAATGCGTGTAGGATGGTGTGTTGAAAAGTGTTGATACTTCACTGCGAGACTTCAAGATATGTAGCTTTTGTTCCTCTGCATCTTCCGCTCTTTTCTTGGCTTGGTGTAAAGAGTATAGACAAGAAAACAGCGTGGGAAAAATACATATGAACAAACATCTTATACATCAACTTCTCCATATAGCAAGTTCATCTTAACTTCAACGAAACAGAAACGTGCCTTTACACTCATGACGTCACACAAAGCATAAAAAGCCGCACTACACAAAAATCAGCCGTGATCAGCTTTTTTGTTATTGGAGGGAAAATAACATGTGCCATCTGGGCTGCCGTGGTCAGTCCAATTACACATGTCACTCGCTGCCTACGTAAATGTGGTTCTGCTGTTTTCCGCTGCACGGTAATTTCATAGCGCGCAGTCAGAATCCACACCGGACACGACTCCCAATATAAGCACGCAGAACATGACGTCTACTAAGGCTAATTAAGTATGTCTGAACTCGGGAATACACACCTACTAGTGCATCTATCTTATTGTCAAATCTGTTTCCGGCAACATGCTTCAGTGTAGGATGACTTGCCGGAAAGATTAGGTCTTAAAGATGTGTACGAACTTAGGATGAGGAAGAAAGCGGTAGGAAAGAGGTAAAAATCGTGCGTTATAGCATATAAGCGAAATATTACGGCGGCATGTGACTCTTGCGAAAACTTGCACTTACCCAACGGGACAACCTGACGAATAAGTTCCCTCGTTTGCACTAATATAGGTGTGAAAATTATTACGAGAACTCTGATGATGCCCCAGTTTCAATATCCATATACAGCCGTCTGTTTGTGCTTTGTCGGCCTGTAGACTTATTTCAATTTCTTTGGCTTCAACGCGTGTTTGGTTTGAATACGTCATTTCATTTTTCTATAATCACTTTATTATGAAGTTTCCCACATATACAGGGGTATTTCTTTTCACGCGAGAAAGTATTACGTGCACGAAGGCTTCGTGATGAGCAGTGTGCGCCGCGATCAACACAGACTTTTTTGAAATTAAATGTAGGTCTTTTTCTTGTTTTCTATTTTTCGGTGTGATGTGAAGTACAGGTACGCGTGAGTGTGTACGTCGTCGCGCGCATTTGTGTCGAAGTACGTTTCATTGGTGACCTTGATGCGTATATAGAAAATTTACGTTCGGCAAGCACGCATTTGGAAAGCTAGAACCTGAAACAACAACATGTCATACATCGACTTCGCGGCGTTTTAGCACCTGCTGTCTTACCAGCCTATTTCCGGCATATCGACGCTTTTACGTTTTCGGAAGGACTCGCACAACATCGTAAAATTGTTTCTTGTTTAGTTGTTGATTCACCTACGCATGCACGCATTCACGCACCCACGCACACACGCACGCACGCACACACACACACACCTACACAAACGCACGCACACACAAATTCAGCTGAATTTTCACAGCTTACCCACTGGAATATATTTGACCATGAATCTCCCACCGACCTCCCACAATACTAGGATGCCACGCGTAGTGTTTGAAAAAAAAAAAAGGTGATATCACAGTAGTTGAATGCATAGCGCTTTCCTAATACGAGTTTATAAAACTTTATTTTTATCTCCTTATGTCTCTTAAACACAAACACCATTATCCTCACAATTCGTCCAGAAACGAACATCGTTTATTAGCCTAATGATCACTGCAATTTGTACTGGAAATACTACCGAGTTTTTAAATTGTATTCCTGGGCGCACGAAAATTTACATATGTGCACAGAAATGCAGTGGAAGAAAGCACAAAAACGAAAGCAGAGAAGGATAGACAGTGAGAAGTTGTGCCTCAAGTAAAGCTTGTGGAACGAACGCAAGTCAGCCTGCTGAAAGTGGCCAATATATTATGAAGGAGAAAGCATGATGGCAGTTGAATAAATTATTCGTGCCATTATTCTTGCCATTATCTGCAAGGATGCGTACCTCAGGACTTTCATTAAAGTTGTGCATTCATCTATCCATTATCTGCAAGGCCACTCTTGGAACAGTTATTGCGCCTCTTGCGTTCGTCGTGGTAGGGGCTTTATTGTACGCAAGAGCATTGATGAAAGCTATAGATATATTTTGATCCGCAGTGTTCCACATTATACCTGTGCTTTTTGGGCATAATGAATGTTTCCGTCTTTAAATCTTTGACGCAGTTCTCCCCTGCTCATCTGACAGTTCCCCAATCTTAGCAGGTATAAGCAAACAATAAAAAAATGAATGGAGACAGCGAAAAGCATGGCGGGATACTTAACTTGCCCCGCACTGGAACCGTAGGCAAAACAAGTAACGTGTGGCTTACGCTTGCCGCTTGGATGATGCAGTCAACCGAATTGACAACAGAAGCGACAAAATTTGTTTTAAAATTATGCATTCGATTATGGCAAACAGGCTCTCAATTAAGTTTTGCCACGTTGTGATACTCATACAACGAAACCAAATCCAGAAACGTTGGAAGTGAAGCCGACTTCGCGATATAGGGCAAAGAGAGGAAGCATTCCCGGTGAACAGATGATGTGAAATTAGAGAAAAATGTGGGAGTTAGAAAGTAATTGTAAGAGAGTGTCATAAATGGCTCTGCTTTATCGATTTAGTTCAGTGCGATTCCATCAGGGGTGTATGCTTACTTAGAGTGTGCTAATTAGTATGCGGTGACAGCACAAGACAAGAATAAACCAAGAGAGACTGAAAAAGACAACTATCGTTGCTGCTTCGGCATTCTCAAGCTATTAAGTTCAAGAACTTCATATCTTTTAATCGCGCATAATACAGGCCTGCAAGTCAGGAGACTACAGGCGGGCTATAAGTCTGCTACTGGGTTGGAGGGCAAGGCAGAAAAATATGTAACTGCAATTTTAACGCATCTCGCTAATACTTTGACCAGGAGCTCTGCCGGCTCGGAATATTTTAGATAAAGTATAATACACCCCCTTACATAGAAAAAGCGGCGTGCGGAAGAATTTGCAGCTTCAGCCTCAAAGGAAAGTAGCAGCATAAGATAACGTACAAGGTAAAGGAGGAACAGAGACGCCAAATGCGGGCTACTCAGCAGGAGATAGTAAGATGGCCTCAACGCCGACATCGGCGGCTATAGCAAGGCGCCAGAATTACGGAGAAGTGTGTGGCTGTAAAATTGCCGTGGGCTGAGGGCGCTCTCAGAATTAATTATGGGCTCTGGGCAAGCTGGAGAGGCCAGGGTATGAAATCCTCCATGCAATGTGCAGGCTTGGTGTGCATGCATGGTAAACACTCCCCCCCCCCCCCCCCCCCCCCCCGCGGCTGTTTCCAGCGCTGAACGGGGGGGCATAACGGTCGTGGACTGCCTCAGTGAGATTCCCAGCAGCTTCGCAAACGAAGCAACAAGGCGAGCGCGTAATCTCTTACCCCTCCGGGATCAGCGATTTGCGACAGAATAACAGCGGCCGATCGAGCCGAAGGTCGGCTTTGCAGCATAATGAGGTTTCTTGAGAAGCAGTATTTCAAGTGGATGCCAAACCGAAATTTAATGAGCAGACGCGCATGCCGCCCTCGATATCGTGACACGGCTCTGCTTATCAGTGAGTCTGGCTCATTATAACGATGAGCACTCGTATATTTATTCCTCGACGTTGCTTGCTTCTGAAAAGACCTAAGTTTGTATATGATGATTTCGGCATATAATAAATATGTGATAACAACTGATTTTTGAGGTTATTTGTCTAGAGGGTCTAAATACTTTACTAGAAGTTTGGATAGCTCGCTTCCAGCTTTCTAGTTTGCGAAAACAAAAACAGACTGATGCGGATCCTAGGCACTGCATGCGGTAATCATTGATCTTGATACCATCTTCTGCATATTCTGTTCTTGTAATCACGGTTTGTTAAACTCACATAAACTTTCCCTGTAATGTTGTGCGAATCATGTTGCAGGAAAATGTGTGTGTGTTTGTGTGTTGTGTGTGTGTGTCCAACAGTTGGAATGTTGGCAATCTTATGATGATTGATTCTTTGCACTCTGGTGAAGAAACGTGGAAACCTGTATCGTTAGTACTTTGACCGATCCCGAAGGCCGTGCAGTATAAGACAGCGGCTCAAGTCGCTAGCAGCAACGATGGAAGAATAGCAGAAACTAGCGTGCTCTCACTTTTATAAGGAACTTATTAATATCCAGTGTGACGCACTCGGGCGACAGTGGTGAGATGAAGCTGTCAATCCCACGTTGCTTTACGAAGTTTGTGGCCGAATCGTAACTGGCTTTGGTGCACCTGCTCTCGCTCATAGATAGCTCGCCTTGGCACAAGACTCTCTGTGCCATTGTGACCTAATCCAAACATGCTGCAGTTAACACATGCCAAAATGAAAAAAATATATATATATATAATTAGGCGATTGCAGCCTAATGGTTCGAGCATCGGCTTTTGTGCTGGTGTGCCGATGTTCGATTCCACCATTGGGAAGTTCGTCATTTTTTAATGCGAAAACCATTTTTTCCTACTTCAGGCATTTTGACCCTACCTGCATGCCTGTTTATCTATCTATCTATCTATCTATCTATCTATCTATCTATCTATCTATCTATCTATCTATCTATCTATCTATCTATCTATCTATCTATCTATCTATCTATCTATCTATCTATATCTATATCTATATCTATCTATCTATCTATCTATCTATCTATCTATCTCTATCTATCTATCTATCTATCTATCTGTCTATCTATCTGTTTGCGTGTCTGTCTTGCCTTGACGCCGACCCAGTAGCCCAGGTGGTCTACTTGCTTGGGACACTAGGCATGTGTTGGTAGCGGTGTTGCCGTCGTGGTCGTTCATCGACGTCATTCGAGTTTTGTCATCCGACTCTCGTCATGACGTCATGGTCACGCCGTTGTCGCACAGTCGATATGCATTCGTTGTCACACCGCCATTGTGATGCCGCCCTGATAGTTCGATTGCCGTCATTCTAACTTCGACATGCGGCTCTCGTCAAGCCATCATTGCCAGCCATCGTCGTCATACCATTTTGTCATGGCGTCATCGTCATAACTTCAATAACGTCATCCGATCGTCGTCATGCCTTCCTCGTCAGCCCGCCTTCGTCGATCCGTTGAGGTCAGTCATCGTTCGTAATTTTAACCTAATCATGCTCTCATCATTCAATCGTGATTATGCCTCCATTGTCATTGGGTGGTCGTTAGACATTCGCTATAATGCACAGGTTGCCATATCGTCGACGTCATGTCACTGCGATCGTGCCATCGTTGTCTCACAGGCCTCGTCATCTCATCGCCATCATGCAGTCGTCCTCACGTTGCCGCGGTTAATTCATTATCATTTCAGAATAGACATCTCATTGTCGTCGTGCCGGCGTCTTTATACTGCCCTTTGTCTTTACACCGGGGTCACTCCTTCGTCATTCCATTGTTGTCACTGTGCCAGCGTCAAACAGTCGTACTCATGCCGCCATGCTGAAGGTCGGCCTTGGCATGCGAGTGTCATAGCAAAGTGGGTGGATACCGGAGTACGTCGCACATAGCCGAAGGAACAAAAACTCTCAGAGTGACCACTACACATTTAAATGAACGTGATTTGAGAAACACAGTGTGTCGCGTCGATAGTCATCGTGAGATGAATTCTGCTGTAATATATGCAAGAGAAACTACCTTGATGAGCCAAAGAATGCTTCGCATAAAAAGAAATTTTGCGTATGTACGTTCGATCACTTGGAACGTGGATATCAAGGCCTTTGGTCTTCAAGGTAAATCGCCATGAAAGCTCCAGCTCTTATCCCTAAATGGCGTTTCGCTTCCGCAAAGGAAGAATATTGCGCTGCAATTCATATACAAATGCTGCGTGCGATGTTTTTGTGTATGAGAGAGTTGTAAAGCAAAAGCAAAAAGATGTGGAGGTCAACCATAAGGACGTCTTCTTTGCCCCCCCCCCCCCCCCCTTCATGATGTGATAGTAATCACATCATGAATTAATTGGGTGAGTTGGCATTCGCACCAACTCGCCCAAGTTTCTCTTCTAGTGATAGAATGGGTGCCTTAAAGGGGAAAATGCGTGTTGGAAATAAGAAAATCACACCAAACGAACAAATTTATCATTGCTGTTATTTTTATCGACATATCAGGGCACACATGCTGATAAGAAATAGCTCGAAATGACACGTCCTTGAGGACAAAGGCACGGTATTTATACTTCGAAATACTCAGTTTTATCCATGAAATTAATGAGAATGAGCCACTTTGTGCGCTTTGCCAGTAAAAAGCCAACTATAAAAGCCAAACCATCTTTATTTCGTTTGAAAGAGCATCTTTCCGGCTTGCTTTTCTCTCAAAAACGATACTTAAATGCTTTGGCAGAAGAAAGGTACCTGGATTTGCAGCTTAAACTGTATATTTTGGCAGTCCTAATAGTATTTTGCGTTTTTCTCAAAAGTATTTTTCGCAAGTCGCACATTTCGGGCGCGGCTCTGTCTCTCAGCTCTCCATTCATTTTTTCTAATTGTTCTCCTGAATGCTAGATAATTTCAGAATGACAGAGTATTTTAGGACTTGGCAGCATTTTGAAATCTGGTAGAAATCAGCACGAAAATTTCACGGCTGCAATGTTGCAAATTTAAAATTTCATAGCTTCGTCTAAAATACTTATAAACCATTAAACTGCCATGTTGCAATGTGGAAATTCAGAAACAGATCTGATTAACTTAACTCTCTCACTGCAGTGCATTTCTTGCAAGTCGCCTCTCGAATTTATAACTGAAAGATTTTTAACACGAAAGTGTTTTATGCCGGGGTCCACCAAGACTTCACTGACGTATTTCCGTCACGGAAATACGTCAGCTTACAATGTACACGAACATAATACAAAGAAAGAAACCAGAAGAAAAAGTTCCACAAACATGCAAAATTTGGAAATCGAACCCACGACCTCTCGGTCCGCGACGATAGATCGCCGAGCGTTTAACCCATTGCGCCACAAACGCATTTGCAGAGAGCTACACAGACGCGCCTTATATATCTAACACTCCTCCGTGTACCCGCGCTCTTGCTCGGGGCGGTGCCGCCGCCTACGAGCAGAAAAGAGAAGTACTGCATTATAACACTAACGCGCACCGACAGTGAACGCTTCGGTGGTCTCAGCACTACGACGCCTCGATGCCAGCATTCGAAGGGACGCTGGCATCAAGAAGCACTACCAACGCCACCTAGGTGGCGTTCACCGTACTCAGCACAGCGGAGCGTGGCCTCCGCAATTAGCTCTGAAAATGTTTCTGAAGTTGATCGCGGAGGCTGCAATTACGACGCGCTGTACGCGCTGATTTGACTCGGTGACGATTCAGTTACGTGCTTTGTCTTGCGCGTTGTATTAGTGTGTCAGTTACGTGCTTCGTCTTTCGCGTTGTGCTAGCGTGTGCAGCGTAGTGCAGCTTCCATATGCCCGACGGTTGCTCATGGTCATCGACGTTGGTAGTCGTGATGGAGGAGACGTGCCACCAGGCGTCAGCGTGGGTGCATCAACGCCTAAGGGCGCTTTAGCCACAAAACACCAATAGAGATTATATATCAATGTGCAATAAACATTACACTACTTCTGTGAAGACACGTTTCACTTTCGTGTTCTATACCGATTCCTATATAAGAGGGATCAACCACATTTTTTCTACGATTTAAAAGACTGACATATTGTTTTCGTATAGTTGTAATCAACACGAAAAATTAAATATATGCTGAAACGTTAAGATATTTAGGTAAAAATAGAAATGTTGTTCCCCGAACTCATGTCTCCATTAAAAAGATAAAAAGGAAACAAAGAACACTCAACAAATACATTAAAAAGATAAAAAGGAAACAAAGAACACTCAACATACAAATTTCTACACGTAGGCTCTCGAATAACTTCTGTTCTAACAGAATGTCATGTGCCATAGTACGCGAGTTTCACTAACTGGTGGTTCCTTTAACAGCAAAAATATTCCGCTAAATGGTTCAGTTTTGCCACAGCAAACACTTCAGTTTATCACAGGGTTATGACTCAGCTTTCGCGAACATTTCTGAAGGTGGGAAGAATGTAGAGATTGGGAAAGCCATTTGTCAAGAAAACTGTAGCAACAGAACATTGTTTAAATGGTTTTCTTACTTTTCGTGATATAACTCTGAAGTATTGTAAAGCTCTAAAGCGGTTGCATTTCGACCGAAAAACAAAAGAAGTATTCTGTATAAAGTTACTTTATTATATTCATTAGAGACACGGGCTGCCAATCATGTTAAACCATTAGGCATATTGTTCTCTGCGAGTATGTCTTGAAAATGTATACTAGCTTTTCTTTTTTTCTTTTTCTTTTTATTTTCATCAGTAGTACAAAAAATATAACAGGTGAAGTATAATTGCACAGCTGTATCCTAATGAGACTGCGTGATAGGTCTATTGTTCCAAATCCCATACGATTGTGACTCAACAACTCGCTGTTTTTATCTCATCGTAACCACTTTAATTTATTGTGGGATACGGCAACCCATTCCTGCCGCGAATGAAATCACAGAATATAATAAAAAATTGCTTCGGAACGTTTATAGTCTACCCTACGGAGCACCATGTATCCACATTTTGCGCGAGAGACGCGTAAAGAAATGCATACCTTATACACATATCGTTTGAGTATGCGGTTTAAACAGGAAGCACCAAATACCATAAACTACTTACAAAACTTGCCTAAACTCGAAAAAATAATAATAGTACAAGACATATTGATGGTTGGTCAATGACTTTATCTCGCCTAAACTCCTGAATGAAGCCTATACAACACGTTTAATTGAATTCAATTGAATTTAATTCTTTTTATAACAGAAAAGAAGCAGGGCCTTAAAGGCCACATGGCCTAATGAAGGGTTGTGCTCTTACAACAATTCGGAACGCCGGTCGTACGCAGCACATAAATTACACAAACATGCTGAAATCGACAGGAGTGTTACGATAAAGAAAGCTATTAAAAATAAAAAGAGAACATGTGTACAAATGTAAAAAAATCCGAGAGAATTCTCGAGGTACATTTTATTTCAAATTACAAATGTAACTTGAAAAAAGAAAAAGGAAAAGAAGTGAAAAACTGACGATTTATACTGGGGTTTCAAGCAGACAAAATATTGTTCGCAATGAGAAAATATTCATCTGATATGATTTATTTGAATCATCCATAATTTCGTCATCCTAATCATGTAGGCTATCTAGTAGTGAAGATATCTGGTAGCTGACTATAGTTGTTTTCCATAATTGGTGCCTATTTTTGGCGTTCTCGTATTGTGTCGTCGGAAGCTATAGTGCGGATTAGCGGGCACATTCTGGATGTACTGCGATTTGTTTTGTAGACTGTATTGCATCAACTTGTAGTAATAAACCTAGTTTTCCTTTGACCTAGAATGTGTTATAAAATGGTTTGATTCTAAAGTCTCGAACATGGCAATGATACCCTCGAAGGCACGTGCGACTAATTTTTAGCCTGTCAATTTTTTATCATTTTTTGCGTAGTACTGCCCCAGATTATATGCAATAGGTTAACCGAGAATGAAAAGTGCATAGCACAATTAACTTTTCAGCCATAGAGGAACAAATGTGCTGAGTCTACATAAGCAGCCAACCGGTCTGCTTAGTTCTAT
The DNA here is from genome assembly GCF_013339745.2 of Dermacentor silvarum. Taxonomy (NCBI): domain Eukaryota; kingdom Metazoa; phylum Arthropoda; class Arachnida; order Ixodida; family Ixodidae; genus Dermacentor; species Dermacentor silvarum. The sequence goes on from NC_051157.2 coordinate 108,091,072, forward strand.
ATAAATTTTGTCAATGTGTATGCTCAAGGCCAAATCTTCCTGGAACCATATAACGAGAAATTATTGACATTTTACCTGCTCTATTATCCTATCTACAAAGAGCTAGAATAGCTGCGCTGCAATTACGCAGTTTATTAGTAGGAGCAAATATTAAATTTTGTTTTGGAAGAATTTGTAGCTTATTTTGTTGTAACCAGCAATATAGTTGCTTCAGATACTTGTTAACTTTCAATTCCAGCTCTGTTATAGTTGCACCTTTAAATAAACTGTTAGTATCGTCTGCATTCTTACTAATTGAAGATACTCAGGGATGCCACACAAGCCATTATATACATTTTAAACAATAGAGGTTCAAGGAATTGCTCCTTTTGCAACATCCGTTGTGATTTCCACGTAAGATGAAGCATCAATATTTATACTGACATAGTGACAACCACTCGTTAAGTGTTGTCGCAAACGTTCTTGTACGATACCTCGTATACCACACTGTTCTACACTCTAATCTTGGTAACCTATAAGTATACCTATAAACACGAGTAAAGAATAAAATAACGGTTACATCGTGCGTCCTTTTGATGTTTTCATTATATTGCTCATTTTAAGGGTTACAACGCCAAAACTGAGTGCGACGGGAGCTGTTTGTTAGTTACTTTGATCTGCTGCCAGCATGTAACCTCTATATTGTAACCCATAGAATTTTAAGTAACCTTTAACGGAGACCTCACATAAGTAACCTTTAACCGAGACATGCCGGCGCCCGCGCGCCGGCATGTCTCGGTTACAACGACCGACCGCCATATAGGCGTTCGCCACCATACCGGAGGGAGAGAGAAAGAAAAATCCGAGGGTAGGGCAGCGAGTTCGCGGCTCACTTTCCAGGCATAGTTTTTTAGGAGGCGTTTGCTGTGCATGAGTGTTTTGTGGCTGGTTTCGTGCCCATTTTGTCAGTGGCAATAGCAGTGACGAAGCGGGACTTGTTTGAGATAGCGTGTGGCTGCTGCAAGAATTCATTAATTCATTTTGCGACTTGAGAGCTACAGTGACCTAAGTTCGACAAACATTCGCTGCGAATACTGTGACCACAGCCCCGGACCGCACGGAAGAATATACGAACTTGGTAAGTGTTCTTACATTGTGCTGGTTTGTCTGTGTTCAGTATATAACTAGGCTGCAGCTTTTCTTTCATTAGAGGAGAGGGACATTGGAAAAAAGAAAGCAAAGGGGTAAGCAGCGATTTTCGCGGAAACGCATCGGTGTTTCTTCCACGCTCAAAAAGGAAGCTTTTAAGGCCCGTCCACGTTATCGGCACGGCAACACGCCGCGCAAGTTGTCAGCACATTTGAAGTTTGAAGTTTATTATGATTTTGACAATACAAGATTGTCAAAAAAGACATTTGCTTCTATATTTCTTGCCATTCCTTGAGGGATCGGGCATTTGTACATGTTGAATGTTGTCTTTTGTAGAGCGCGTTTATAAGGAGGCCGTCAGTTGCAAGGAAGGTCCGGAAGCACCGGGCAAGAAAAAGTGCAGATTTAGTTGTGTCGCCGGCACGCCGCGCAACTATTACAAATTAAAACACTGCTTTTGAACTACAGGTTTGTTCCTTAACGTCTTTAATCAGCATTAGAAGCAACATCATGCCAAGTCTATTTCTCTGAGCATGAAACCGTGCGAAACAATGGGACAACACGAGCACTCGGGCACATGGTGCTGTTTCTGTGTGTTCTATTCTGCTGTCCCATTTTGCGCTGTTTCACGCTCAGATACGTACCAACTGGCCCGCCTACACTCCGTGTTGCAGTCTATTTCTCTGTATACATTCTGGTCAGAGAGGGGCGCTGCCATTTATGCAAATAAGTAAATTCTTTCCAGGCCCTAAGCTCCTCAAGTATGACTGGTGCATCACTTGACATGGAAAGAATGAGAACCCTGCTCACGGTGACGCTCCCAGACCGCCGCAATAGACACATTTTTGCTGGCAGCAAAGCCGAAGTGATCACTTTCTCCACATCTGGATTCCAACAGTCACTTATTTTTTGCCTTTTGACATATTATGTTAGAACCATAGAATATCTATTTGCGTTTTACCAAATGCTTGCTCTCGTACAAAAAGTTGTGCTACCAGGAGACAAGCTAGTGAAAGGACTGCCCGTCTGAAGCGTCTCTTTGCGCTCCTAAGCAAGAAAAATGTCATCTAGGGAGTAGTGCTGTTCTCGCTGCTTTCCATGCTTTTCAGCAACTGTGAAGTGAAAGAAAAACCAATATATGTGATTTACTTCAATGCTGTTAGTTAGCTCCGAAGGTGGGAGAGGCTTATTCCATAAGCAGCTGTTTTTTTCACCTCATACATTGTTTACTTCTAGTCACAAGCAGTGCATTTACTTGCTCTAGTCATTTGTTCCACTCACTTGTGGCGAAGGCTGGTTAATTTTGTTTTACTTGTGTATTTATAGGCCTCAGAATTTCTTATAAACATAGGTTAAGCATTTAATTCACCCACGTAGATGGTTCTGTTTTGCAAAAATTAATGCGCTCTATTTGCCCTTCTTTGCTCAGTGGTAGCAGATCGGTATATATCTGTGCACCTGTGCAGAAATGTAGTATTACAGTTATTAAATAGCATCAATTGTGATATGTTTGTCATTTCACACAGTTGCGGTTCGATGACTGTATATGGGAGGTATCATGGATGGTATTTTTGTATGAGATCTTGTTGGAACAAAATACTTGTAATAAAGAATTTTGTACCTGAGAGTACTCCAACTTATTTCTCGAAAACGTTCACAGAATATTAAACGGAACAGCTTATTACAAAGGCTCAGGCACATAGTTAGGAAGTGAAATAATGACATTGCCTTCAAGTACACTTAAACAACTCATTGCCACCATATTATTGCCAGCAGCGCTTTGTAGTATGCTTTTTCTCGCCTGAACTAAATTATCATAGCCAACCTACAATACTGATGAAGATGTTGCTTCCCCAAGTGTTTTTCTTCATTGAGTGTGTACTTCAAGTAATTTTGTGCCTTTGGAAGATGAATTTTTCATAAATATTGGCTTTTGTGCACAAGTAATACACTAGGAACTGGAGGTATTTTTGGCTTCCACATATTTTGGAGGGACACTAACTCAGAGGCAGTATATGTTTCAACCCTACAGCTGAGTTATAAGAGCGGTCAAGCAGGGACTGTACCCCAATGGCTATGTTAAATTTAAGGGTTACTTCAGCTATTTATTCAGACGTCGTTATCGTGATTGCGCTATATTTTTATAGCGAACCTATAAAAGCTATCACCACATCATGATTCAAAATGTTCTGCATCTCGAATGGGGCCAACATTGTGATGCCTGTCAGTTGCCTCTGATTTCTTCTCACCACAGATTGTCATGCAGAAGTTTGAATTATGGGATTGAAAGAAACATTTTTGGGTCAATACCAATTTGAGCAAGTTAGGTGCTCTCTTCAAAGCTCTAATGAAATGCATTGACAGTGAAAGTCTCTTCTTTAGTCCCACAATATATACACCAGCATAACAATCTGAGGTGAAACATATCAGTCAACTGGCAGGCATGACAATATATATATATATATATATATATATATATATATATATATATTTATATGTGTACTGTACATGTGTACAGTATATACAGCGTTTATATAGCCCTTGTGCACCGTAGCACCCTAGCGGTCGCCATGCAAACCAGAGCTACGGACGGACAATGAACGACGAGGGACAAGGCTCGGCCCAAAGGTGCTTCGCCCCTAAGAATGAGGAGCCATTCCACTCTGTGAAGATGGATTACTAGTGGAGCTGTAGCATACCACACAGGGTTGCACAATAGTAAATGTATTTATTTTCATCATTTTGTAATGATAGTGACGATAGCTTTGTGGTTACTGTGATATGCACTGATTGGTTTGGTTACAACCTAAGCCAGATTCTTGGCCAACGTTAAATATATGCATGGCCGTTGTTGAACAGTTGAGTGACTTGGTGTGGCACTTCAAACCAAAGGTTTAGAGCAGGAACTGAGTGAGCCACTTCTTGTCTGGTTTTTAAATGTCCACATTGAAGTCTCTAATGATGATCACAACGGTAGTGTCATCACGGCTAACCCATTCAAAATGCGTGGTCATGAACTTCTTGGTATTACACTTGGGTGTGCCAGGTTCTATATACACAGTGCATATCACAATGCCGTCGTTCGTTTGTACGGCACCGACAACCCCACAGTCGGGGCCATTGTTCTCTTGCGAGTCGAGGGTGAACTGTTGTACATACATTTTGTCCTTCGCGTATATGGGAAGGCCTCCAGCTCGCGAGTCCATGTGCTGTTCACAAAAGATTCCATTATACCCATCGGCTCGAAAGAATGCATCTTGATTTATTTAGTTAATTTATTAATATTTACTATTATTATTAAGAGGAATGGAGTTCTTGAAGCCTGCTTTACCTCCGCCGCGGGTCGTCCTGGTATTGTACTATCTACAGGATCAGGCCATGCTAACCTAGGTGTATTTTTATTGTTGACGCACAAACACGAAAAATCCTAGGAACCCAGCCACATATACAGCTTCACTGTAACAAGCCATGGTGCTCACGATGTCATCCTATCGACATCCTCCGCACGGGCGATTCCAACAGCTGGCTAATTTTCGTCCTTACGACGAACAACTTTCCATCAGGCGTCCACCCGAAACACCGTCGAAATTCCTTCTTCCTCTTTTCTACGGCCCCAAGAAATCGTTTGCTTTATTGTGTGAGGTGTTCGTTTATGAGCACATTTGAGAATGATTGAAAGCCCAGTGCCTTTGTATCCACCGTGTGTTTTTTTTTTTTTCGTTTTGAGAGGGAGGGGGGGGGGGGGGGGGCTGGGGCTTCGTTTAGGCATGCATTCTTCTTGGTTAGGCGGACAAACCGAACGATTATATTTTTTCATCATGTCGAGAAGTAGGCACTTGGTGGCAGATGTCGATATCAGCCTCCCAGACCTCTTCCTTAATCAGATTAGCTCGTCAATCTCCCTCACAATAATTAGTAGTTCGCCATCAAGGGAAACGTCTTTTATTTAATTGTTATTTGTCCGCTGTTATTGTTCCAATTCCTCAATTAGGCGTGTGAGCTTGGCATCCTCAGCACCTCCTTAATTTCTGATTTCAGCTCACTGACTTCTCGAAATCGCTTTCTTATTTTCTTTCAATGAAAACCTGTTTGCCTATTTCACATTGCAGATCAAAACTGTACGTCATTGCAGTAAAAACCTTAACAAGAATCAAGCAAATACAAGAACGCTATTAGGTTCTGCAGCTTTGCACAGATTATATAACTTATTGGCTTTATAAGGATACACTGACTACCTGCAAAAGCAAATGCGATATTAAGACGCGCTTCCGTAGTGCACTACTGCTGAACTGTGACAGATGGTCGTTCCGTTCGCTGTGTTATTCTGTAGTTTGTCACCCGCCCGGCCCTTGCGCAGTTGCAGAATAGTAATACTAGTCATGTGACGTCCGAACACTGTTGTGTTGCAGACATACAAGACACTGCAGCGGTCAGAAGCGGCGATAGCGCACTGCTAAAGACTGGTGGCGGGCTGCAAACCTACGATATTTAGACGTGGCTACGTAGTGCACTGCTTCGGAGTTGTTCCTTTCTCTCTTAAACGCTTATCAGACAGTAAATTGCAACTGGTTTATAAGTTGTTGCTAGTAACTGCAGGAAATGTACGGTAAGATATATAGCTAAAATGTTTGTTAATCGCTTGAGCTCTTCATTTGCTATGTCCGATTTGCAACCTTGATGTACTTCGATGTGTCATCCGTATCTCGTCATGTCATCATTGTCCTACAAACGCCAGGCATTTGTTTTCATACCGTCGCCACGATACCGTCGCGATGGTTCTCTCGTCATCATCGCAGCTTAATCATGCTATTCTTATCATTCCAATAGCGTCACCCTCTTGTCGGCACGCAGTCGTCATCAGACATCGTCGTCATACTCTCGTCGGTGTTGCTTTCTCCTCATATTTTATTGTCATATCATCGTCGTTAAACAGTCATCGTCATGAATTTGTTCACAAATCATCGCCATGAGGTGATCGTTGCACCAGGAACAGTGTACGTCGCATATAGCGGAATCAACGGTAGCTCCAGGATTGCCGCTAAACTTTCCGAGACGGCGAAGCAGTCGCGTTGAACAAAACACCATAAATCTACAAATACAAAAAAATGAAGAAAAGGTCCCACACCATTGCATATTCCGTAAAACATAGTACACGATAACAAAGAACAAGAGTAGCTTAATGTCTGAAATCTTAATTGTTGCATTGACTGTCCCAGCGACGACTCTGTGGAAGGACTAGTAAACGTTGGTTCAACCGGGTGTTTGGTTGTCACCCTACCGTCGTCTCCGGTCTATGAGACAATCCAAACTACGAGGTGGACGAACAAGCAAAAAACAATTGAGTCAGCCTCATTCTGCCATAGACGCTGTACGAGCACTTTAAGCGGCCGGCTGGTGAACACTCCCTCGTCCTGCATGTCAGTCGCCTTCCCGTTCTTCACCAGTGCACTGTTTTCTTCGTTCTCCGTTCGCCTTACCAGACGGGAGCCTTTCATGCACACTAGAAGCAGCAAGGAAGTCTAGTTGGAACACTCTCGGTAATCACCGTTATAAGCAACTCTTCTCCGAGTGGTCGGTAGTCTTTTGGAGAAGCAGCGAGATGGTGCAGAGACGGAAACAATTCCCAACTGAAGGAATCATTGTTGGCACCTCATTGTCCGTAGGGACTCGTAACGAGTTGATTGCCTTGCAAAAGTTTGTTCGCGCACTTGGGAGCTCTGAGAGTCAATAAGAGCGACCGAATAAGAAGCCTTGCGCCATGGGCTCCGCGACCGCGGGGGCATCAATGCTGTTGCGGAGTTAGGAGTCGCCAGAGCCGTCTATCTCAAGCCGACGAGTTATTATCGCAAGTATATTTCTTCGAGAATTGAGCGTGACGTCGCAAGTATAAGTCAGGAGGAGTCATTTATCTGGCAGGATGGATCATGAGACATGATGTTTCCTAGGCTTAGTCGATGTCGTCTCCGCTGTCATCGCTCACGTGTTCTTAGCGTCGTGCAAGCGAACGCTTTGGGAGGCAGGGGACGCAGCAGCAATAATAGAGCCTCCTTAATTGTTCTTTTCGTAAGCGAGATCACCCCAACGATTAGCACTGATGGCAACTCGTTATCCCACGATCGAGGTCATGTTGAATGTAAAAAAGCATACTGCTTCCTTTCTTTTTTTTTTCTGTAGAACTTTATTTCCTTCTTTAACCTTGCGTGGCTTCGCGCAGTCTGCTCCTGTGCTTTCTCATAAAAGTTCTTTGTGCAAGCGAAGACACTAGCTTCGATCTGCTCTCTTCTTTCATGTGGGCGGTGGTTCATGCAGGCAACACTCAAGAGATGCTAAAGCTGACCGTATTCATATAGCATCACTTAAATGTTTTAAATCTGCGCAATTTTATTACTGCTACATACTCAAACACCACAGTCAGATGGAAAAACGTCACTAGCACGGTGCAAGTTGACAAACCGGAGCATTAATTTGGCGATAGATTTCATTGTTTTATACCAGGTCATCTGCTGTGTTAAGGCACAAGATTCCTTGTCTATGGAAACAAGGAATGCTGGCATATTCACTGCCTTCCCGGCCTATTTTCAGCGAGCGATGCTGCAGCAGTTGGGGTTTTGTGGCACCGTCTCAATACGGGAAACAATGGTAGCACGGGGGTTCTAGCACGGCCATGGCTCTGTCTTGTCTAGCATTAACGGCGCAGCCAAGCAGCGCAACCAGTGGCGTTCGGTTGATTTTGTTACGCCTCTGGTGTCGGAATACATGCTTTGCACGTGACGTCACTTCGGCCACATGTCCTGACCATCCGTCATTGCTAGGTACCTCGTTTGTATGCCACTTTGTAATTCGCTGTTTGCTTCCACGCATATGCACCACACGATTATGGTCCTAGAAGCTGCGCGAGGGCGAAATTTCGAAGCCTTGAATTTCCCCCTTCTTACATGAATGTGTTGTGGGGCCAATGTGGCCTTGCTTTAAAGGAAAAGTCGAAATCCTCGACGACATGGACCCGTACAAACTGCGTCGTTGTGGATGCGACTTCAGACTCCACAGTGTTGCCAGCCATAATGCAAGCGGATATGATTGTAATTGCCTGGTGCGTTCCAAGGACTACATCACTCTGCAAGAAATATAGGTATGCAAATCGCTGTACGCACACGATTATTTCGGGTGAGGAACATATAAACGAAGTGCCCGTCTGCAGGCCTTATCACCGTCCTTAGCGAAATCAATGAGAGCAAGCTCCTTCGCATGCGGCAGTGAAAATATAGCTCCCTCATGCCCCATTATTCCTTGGGTTGCTCCGTTCACAGACCGACTGCTTGTCACATAGGTTTTGCCATGCATTCATGATTACGTGGGTAGGACTTTCCCACCACAAAAAATGGAGCTGGGCAGGCCATGCAATGCGTAGAAGGGATAACCGGTGGACCATTAGGGTTACAGAATTGATACCAAGAGAAGGGAAGTGCAGTCGAGGACGGCAGAAACTAGGTGGGGTGATGAAGTTAGGAAATCTGCGTGCGCAACTTGGAATCAGCTAGCGCAAGACAGGAGTAATTGGAGATCGCATGGAGAGGCCTTCGTCCTGCAGTGGACATAAATATAGGCTGCTGATGATGATTATGATGCAAGAGACTAAAGCGATCCCGTAAACAGGGGTTAAAAAAAAGAGCTTGTGGCTTGTTCTTTTTTTCTTGTTTTTTTTGCAGCTTGAAATATGACATCAATCTGAACCAATAAAAATACATTCAACACATGGCAATTGCTATACAGTGTTGGAATCCTTGCTTTTCATTAGTGGTTCGGACTAGGGCGTCACACATAGGGTCGCTAGCCTACGCCAAAGCGGCACCTAAAACGTAGTATATAGCTGGCCTGCTCTATACCCTTGTATCGTACTAAGCCGCCTAAGTGGACCCACGTCGCCTGTATTATCGAGAGTTGCTTATTGGTGAGGAGATTAGGCCGGGAGGCTGAAGGAAAATAATGATTTGACATGTTTATCAACGGGCTCCATGATTGTGAGAGCGCAGTACTTCGCAGCAGTCGAGATGTCTGAATCGTAGCGCACTGCATGTCGGAGCACACACAGCGCACACCACCCAATCTTTTTAAAGCGGTCATGTTCCCTAGGCTCCTAGTGAAACAATTCAATGACGTAATGCCGACCAATGAGATCGGTCGAAATATTTGCAGCACTCCGCCAATTTTGTCTTACCACCTTAGCGGACTCTTCCTCTGATGTTGCGCCTTCGCTCCAGCGTATGACGCCATAACGAGGCTATTGGGAAGCAGCAGTGGACGTCGTTCTCACGGCCGGACGTTGTCTCCTTGCAGTAATTAGCTGTCTTTCCGTGACAGGTGAGCTTGGGCTGCTTGCAGTGATTGCGGTTTCACACGAACGTCGCCAGATGGCAGCTGCTTGAGAAACGCGCATGCTTCGGCATATGAGTTCGACGATGAGAATGACGCCGAACTGCTTGGATAGAAGCTCTTGACCGCTTCGCAACGCTGACGCCCTGTCAGGCTGACTGCTCAGCTTGTCAGCAGTATCATGAGCCCCGCGTCCAGTCGTGACACCAGTCACAAATGGCTGTTTGGCGGCATTTCCTTACGGGAAGTGTAAAAAAAAGGCGATTCAGGCAGCACTACTAATGTATGTGGTTAATGTTTCTAGGATAACCTAGCGGAATTCGCGAGAAAGTAGCATTTTAGCCCGAAGACCGAGACATTATTACTAATGGCAAGGTATTAAATCGTAGTATTGCGGGCGGTATAAAGTTCAGTAAACGTTCACCTACTAACTAAACACGCGTGTTGCCACGCGAATAAAGGCATACATATACGGAGTTCACTTGAACAAGAGCAGACACGTTGGAAACACCAGGGTGATGAGGACTGCGAGCAGCGGGGACGCACTCGTCCTTTTCCCTTACCGAACACGCGAATATTCGTGCTGCTGCCCCGTGTTTCATTGTCCCGAGCCTCCCAAACTCAGTACGTGATGTGACCGCCAATACTGGGTGCGCGGAAGACAGCGTGTGTGAAGAACCGAGCCTTCACCATTTGACTAGACCATATAGACTTCACCATACCACAGTAGCTCACGTGACCACCAACACTCAGCGCCGGCCGCGTGTGCCCGTACACCCGGCACCATACCGCCACGGCGCAAGCGCACCTCGAGTGTCAGTATAATAGCTATGACAATAAAAGCTTAGGGCCACGCAGCGACACATGGAACACAGTAGTGTTAGGTGTAATGTTAAAAGACAGGAAGATCGCAGCACTTATCAGACTGGAACATAGCAGTATTCATTAGAGAGCAAACAAGAGTAGCTGATATTTTGGTATAGCGTAAGAACAATAACTAATTTCTCAGGATATGTTACGCGTGGAGCCTATACGCGGTCGTCTACAAGGAATGATTCACACAGCTGTAACGCACCCCCTTCCCGTCAGCGGCACCGCTACAGCTTCCTTCAAGAACAGCATGAAACAGTTTTTCGTGAAAGACAGGACGAGGGCGACGTTGTCCGATGCACCAAACCTTGTTGGCCAGGGACGTAGCCAGGTGACGAAACAACGAGCGCATGCCCCTCCCTCCTACCCCCCCCCCCCCCCACACACACACACACACACTTTTTGTGTGCCAGGGTACCTTACATCGTGCGACCACACCCACCTGCCCCTCCCCCTTCCTCTGGTCCTGTCACATTACTGTGTAATGACGATGACAGTCCCTACAAAAAAAAACTGTATCGGCACACATACAGCACAAGTTAAATTAGAAAGCACGAAGCATGGTACGCAGCCCTGAAATACACCATTGTGCGTTTCTATTGAGATTTAGTCTCACTTGGGACGGCGAAGTGCGCCCCGTTTCTACGGTGCTGGCAAATTGCATCCAAAAATTACAAATTTGATCTATTGTTCAATTCAACGCGGTGAGAAAAGCTGCAACAACAATTATGCTTCATATATATGGTCAATATATATATACTACAACTTACGGGCACAAGATAATAGCCCAACTAGCTCTTTTAAAGAAGCTGACGGAGGGCTGATTAAGCGCAAATAAATCAGTGTGTGGCTGTTTACACAACACAAGTTTTGAATACATTTTATGGTCTTTTACTTGCACTCACGTTTTATATCAACGGACACATTTCGGTGCGTTCCGGTTGACACCTACGAAGCTCGAGCTCACTGCATGCTGTGGTTTTCTTTACCGTAGTCAGCGCCAGTGTAAGAACATTTACTCTAATGGCGTAATGATTTATACCTAAAAGTACCTATGAAGGGAGATTTGACAGTTACCTTCTAGGCATAGATATAGCTTGCATTGCTATTTGCTATTAGGCGTGCTTGATTGCATCAAATTAGAGCAACGATAACGAAGAAAAATGATGTTTTAGAGTAAACCCTCCCAGACTTTACTCATCGTGGCTTCTGCTGCTGCTGCTGCTGCTGCTGCCGGTGTCTTGCTGAACAGCTCACACACAGAACAACACTCATTTAACGAATCCACTTGTATGTAGCGCTGTCTGTACTACCTCTACAGATGTGCCGATTGCCAGCTCTTTTCTCTATAGAATTGCTTAATAAAACAACAAATGATATACCTAAATATCCTCAATGCAATAATTATACGTCTTCGAAAGCATCCCTCCTTTAATAAAGCGAACGTTACTGTGGAGGAGGAAACAACTTTTATTTTGTTAATTTGGCTTAGTGAGGGGTGGCTACCAGGTGATGCCTTACAGCCACCTCCTCGGCTCTTTTGATGGCCCGAAGTTGAACCTCCAGGTTCTGGTTCATAAGAACGTTACTGTGCCTTCTTTGCCGAGGTTTGATACCTCTTTTCTGGCGTCTTCTTGCCAAATGAGTCTGGCGTCTTCTTGCCGGAGACCACGCAATTGTGAACTGGGCTGATATCTCTGGTATCAGCACAGTTCACAATTGATCTACCGTGAGCCGCACCCGGAGACACTGTGTTATGCGGTCGCGTCTATCACGTGTGTCTCGTGGGAGGGGATTACACGCCTTGCTGATTTCCTAGGCAAGGCATGTAATAGGCACATCAGAGGGGGTCATAGCACTAGAAGACACGGAGTTAGAATGAGACAACGTGAGGAGAGGCGCTCGTCCTTTTGTCTCGTTCTTGTCCGTGCGTTCTAGCGCTATGACCACATCTGATGTATCTAACGAACCAGCCCAAAAATCCACACTTTTAAATGTAATAAGGCCGCAAAATGCGTTGAAAAAGAACCAGCTTTATAGGGCTTGTTTTGACACGTTAAGAATTCCATAGAATTCAATACGTGCGTTGGACCTTCAAACTTTCTTTTATTCCATTTTGGTTCGCGTCCCTGGGATTCATACATGCATTGTTTATATGCGTCGGGTCAATAGAACCTAAGAATTGAGATCACTAAAATAGAATGAATTGTTATTAAGGTTGTCGCAATACATCTCACGTCTCCGTGCTATGCGTGACCACTGTAATGGAGTTCTTTCTGGCCCTGTTCCATATTTGAGGGAGTGCGCCGCATATTAAAACGACAGCAGGAAGCCAAAAGCCGTCACGTTCAACTCAAGGAATTCAGATGGCGTCCACGGATCACTGGCAAGACTCAAGGAGGACGGAAATCAATGGAGGGAAATATAATGTAATGCAGTCGAGGCGTGGTAAGTAGTGACGCACGTATCAGCATGTTTGGACCACTGTGCCTACAAACACTCATATGTATGGGGTATCATACACGATGGCTTCGCTACCATAATGCGGCCTTGATACTGGTTCTCTGTCCGAGTTTATTTTTTTCTTTCATTCTTGGTTTCTACAAAGAATGAATCTATATGGCCACACGAATTGCGCGCTGGTGGCTTTATAGAGAAATGGCAAAGGTCCAAACAGCTCGCCCATGTGCTCAGAAGAATAAACGAAAAAGAGCATAAAGAAGAGAGAATGAAAAAAAAAGAATAAAAATATATATAAATGCCTGATGGAAGGAATAAAGAGGGGCGAGAGGGCATCCGGGCGGCGGGTGGGTGGCGTAGGTTGAGGGTGAAGGCAAAGGGGGGAGGCAGCGCTTCTCGATTTGGTCACGGCGTGTTTCTTTCATCTAGTAGAGTGTGTTATATGTTGGCTTATGGGTCTCGCCGCATACACTTAGAAAGTTGAAATGCGATCACCATGTCCTGACTTCTCTCAACCAATTCTTATTTATTATTTTTATGGTTTTATTTTATTTACTTTCTTTCGGAGAAAAGGGGGGAGGGGAGGAGAGTATGAGTTTCGAACGGCACTGCCACATCTCTGCTCATAAAGCAAGGCTACAGTGACAATTTCGGGGTGTTTCTGTTTATTTGACGGTTAAGTACGATTGCTGACGCTCATGAAAGCTAGTGCCTTGACATTATCGCACGATACGACGAACCTATCTCGTCCTTTTCATATCCTGAAGGCCGTTTCTACTATGTGAATAGTTATGTGTCCACACTCTTAGCACCGTACCTTTTATGTAACCTGTAATCCGGAGTAACGTATAAAATAAAAGTTACATGCAAAATATTTTGTTGTTTTAATTAAATTATGTGATTTATATAGGTTACAAGAGCGAAAGTTGACAGCTTTAAATTTTAATGTGAGAAAATTGCTGTTGCTATGTTCATTGATGTTAAGAAGGCCTTTGATTCGGTCGTTCACCATCCTGTCCTGCGTGGATTCAACGCTAGGCGTGCATGGCCACATGCTCAAATGGATCGCTAACTCCTTGAAAGACAGAAATATATATATATATATATATATATAAATCATCAGCATATATTTCTGTCCACTGCATGCAGGACGGAGGCGATCTCCAAAAACCCCTGTCTTGCGCTAGCTGATTCCAATTTCCGCCTGCACATTTCCTAACTTCAGTATCCCACCTAGTTTTCCGCCGTCCTCGACTGCGCTTCCCTTCTCTTTATATCCATTCTGTAACTCTAATGGTCCACCGGTTATCCATCCTACGCATTACATGGCCTGCCCAGCTCCATTTTTTCCTCCTATTGTCAACTAGAAATATCGGCTATCCCCGTTTGCTCTCTGATCCACGCCGCTCTCTTCCTGTCTCTTAACGATAGGCCGAACATTTTTTGTCCCATCGCTTTTTGTGCGGTCCTTAACGTGTCTTCTATATTCTTTGGTAAACTCCAAGTTTCTGCCTGATATGTTAGCACCGCTAGGGTGCAATAATTGTGCGCTTTTGTTTTCAAAAACAGTGGTAAGCTCCCAGTCAGGATTTGGTAATGTCTACCGTATGTACTCCAACCTAATTTTATTCTTCTGTAAATTTCCTTCTCGTGATCAGGGTCCCCTATATGCAATTGACCTAGATAAACGTACTCCTTTACCGACTCTAGAGGCTGACTGGCGATCGTGAATTCTTGTTCCCTTGCGAGACTATTGAACGTCTTTGTCTTCTGCATATTAGGCTTCAACCCCACTCTTACACTTTCTCGGTTAAATTCCTCAACTATTTGTTGTAATTTGTCCCCATTGTTGCTGAATAGGACAATGTCCATCTGCAAACCGAAGGTTGCTGAGATATTCGCCGTTGATCCTCACTCCTAAGCCTTCCCAGTCTAAGAGCTTGAATACTTCTTCTATTATGCAGTGAATAGCATTGGAGAGATTGTGTCTCCTTGCCTGACACCTTCCTTGATAGGCAACTTTCTATTTTCTGGTGGAGAACCAAGGTATATAGCTGTGGAATCCTTGTAGATATTTGCCAAGATATTCACGTATGCCTCCTGTACTCCTTGATTCACGCAATGCCTCTATGACTGCTGGTATGTCTACTGAATCAAATGCTTTTTCATAATCTATGAGAGCCATATAGAGAGGTTTATTGTACTCCGCAGATTTCTCTAATACCTGATTGATGACATCAATATCATCCATCGTAGAATAACCCTTCCTGAAGACAGCCTTTCTCTTGGTTGGCTGAAGTCAAGTGTTGCCCTGTTTCTATTGGAAATATCTTGGTGAATATTTTATACAATACTGAAAGCAAGCTAATGGGTCTATAATTCTTTCATTCTTTAACGTCTCCCTTCTTATGAATGAGTATAATGTTGGCGTTCTTCCAGCTCTCTGGTACACTTGAAGTCATGAGGCATTGCGTATAAAGGGCCGCAAGCTTTTCAAGCATGATGTCTCCTCCATCTTTGATTAAATTACTACTATTCCACCTTCTCCAGCAGCTTTCCCCCTCGTCATGTCTTGCAAGGCCCTTCTAACTTCATCGCTAGTTATAGAAGGAGCCTCTGTATCCTGTTCATCACTACTTCATATGAAAGTATCTTTACTGCTCTAGGCATTGTACAGGTCAGTGTAGAATTTTTCCGCCGCTTTTACTATGTCATCGAAATTGCGGATGATATTACCCTGTTTATCGTTCGGTGCATACATCTTGCATTGTCCTATGCCAAGTTTTCCTCGCACTGATTTCATGCTGCGTCCATATATATATATATATATATATATATATATATATATATATATATATATATATATATATATATATATATGTGTGTGTGTGTGTGTGTGTGTGTGTGTAGAGGGTGTCGCAGATATCACGCAGAACGATTTAAAAGAAGAGGAACAGCGTTACACGAAGCAAACTTAGTGCGTACTGTTTCCAGTGTAGTGGCGTAGCCACCAGCAATTTTTTCGTTACTGGGCTTTATTTAGGTAACTGTAAATAATTATCTAACTCGAGAAGTATTGTCCTAATTATCAAAGTGTCAATGAGAAAATTGTAGAGCATCATGAAAAACTCCCGCTACAGCTTTCTGTTGCTCAATACATGCTACATAAATGTGTTTTTCCGATCGTGAAAGAAGCCCGTGAATACACGCAAAATTGCCGCACGACTGGTCGCTCGAGGCACTTTGCGTGTACTCACGGGCTTCATTGTCGCATGAAAAAACACTTTTATGTAGCATGTATTGAGTAACAGAAAGCTGTATCGGGAGTTTTTCATGTTGCTAAACAATTTTCTCATTGACCCTTCGCTAATTACGACCGTACTCAATAAAGTTATTTATCTATCTATGTATCTATCTCGAGTTACATAATTATTTACAATTGCCTAATTAAATCTCAGTAACGAAAAAATTACTGGCTGCTACTCCACTGTACTGGAAACAATACGCACTAGGTTTGCTTCGCGTAGCGCCGTACCTCTTTCTTTAAATCGGTGCTGCGTGAGAGCTGGTACATCCTGTAGGTAATAGAAAACTGATGGACATTAGCAGGCTTACCAGCTGTACTTTCGGCAGACAGACACACACACACACACACACACACACACACACACACACACACACACACACACACACACACACACACACACACACACACACACACACACACACACACACACACACACATATATATATGTATGTATGTATGTATGTATGTATGTATGTATGTATGTATGTATGTATGTATGTATGTATGTATGTATGTCAAATCAAATCAAAATCACTTTATTTCAGGGAATTTCCTGCGGAGACAGAGACTAAAGGCTGAAACAGCCTGACAAGGCCCCTGCCCCCGTCAGTTCATACAGCATTTACTCGTACAATAACGTACACAATGAGGTGCACATTATATAAAAATTGCAGTTGCACTCAATGTACAGCCGAAGGAAAAAAAAGTGAATTATAGTACATCTAATAACAAGTATGAGATGCATACATATGTACACAGATCACGCAGATAGTTATATACATATACACAATGTCCACACAGGATTCATGTGTTAGATAGCTAGTAGGCCTTTTTATGGTGTTACAAATATCTAAAGAATGATTATGCACCAGTACACTGTGCGTACAAAAGAGAAAAAAGAGAAAAAAAATCGTATGAATAAAGTAGAGACTAATGTAACACAGTCTACAGTACACATGCTGTTGTGACAAGAAACATTTATACATCCTTTTAAGTTTACCGGGGCTATCTGTCCAATTTATTATGTCTTTCTGTTTATTTAGAATCTGTGTAGCTTGATATGTTAACGATTGTTTCCCGTAATTTGTCCTAATCTTCGGAAGCCTCCTCCTATACTGCCTAAACCTGTACTGATGTTCAACTACCATATCAATGTTTTTGTATATGTTTGTGGCGTGTATATGCTGCACTAATTTATAAAGATAAACTTGATTGGCCATGAGCAGGTTATGTTTCACAAATAACTCGCTGGTACGTAAGTCACGAATATCTCCTGCATAATTTTCAAAAATACGTAGTACGCGCTTTTGTAGTACCATTAATCTATTATAGTTGCGCTGAGTGGTGGTACCCCATACTAGCGAACAATAGGCAATCTTAGAATATACTAAAGTGTAATAAAGAGTTTTTTTGAGCCGAAGAGGTATTAGTGCAGAAATCTTTCTAATGCATCCTATTGATCGAGCTATATCGACTGCCAAATGGTCCACATGACATGACCATGACAAAGACTCTTGAAACCAAACGCCTAGGAATTTTTGCTCAGTTGTTTGCTGAATACTCTCGGTTCCATACAAAATATGCATGACATGTTGGTCGCGTTTATTTGGAGGAGAAAAAATGATGTACTTGGTTTTAGAGGCATTTAATCGTAGACAATTATCATTTAGCCATTCGGATAGGTTTTGTAAATAATGATTAGTCTTTTCTTGTAGTTCATGTTTCGTCCGTGAAGTAAAAAATATGCTTGTATCGTCCGCAAACATTACTATATCAAGGGTGTTGTCAATCTGAGTTATGTCATTGATGTATAACAAAAACAGGGTAGGACCTAATACTGATCCTTGGGGTACTCCATTTGTTACATTTAACGATGTAGAGGAATAATTATTAACATCTGTAAATTGGAAGCGTTTGTCGAGATAGCTGGCTATTAATTTCAATGACATGGCACGTATTCCATAACATTGCAGTTTTAGCAGTAGTGTACTATGATTAACCGAATCAAACGCTTTTCGCAAATCTAGAAAGAGCCCTAATGTATAATCCTTATTTTCAATACCTTGAATGATTTTCTCCTTTGCACGAAGTAGTGCTAGTTCAGTTGACTTATGTTTTTGAAATCCAAATTGCGAACTAGATATGATATTATATTTCTCTAAGAACTTTGCTATGCGATCATTAATTGCCCATTCAAAGACTTTTGATAAAACAGGTACTACCGATATTGGCCGATAATTTGTAAGGGCGCTCTTATCTCCGGATTTGTGTATCGGAACAACCCTTGCTATTTTCAGTTGGTCAGGGAAGATACCAGTGTCGAACATTAAGTTAATAATATGGGCGAGAACATTTTTTAGTAAGCTGGAAACATACTTTACTGGTTCAGCCCTAAATTCGTCATAACCAGCGGCGACATCATTTTTCATTCTATTAAGTAACTCTTCAGTCTCTTGCGGGGAGACGTGATACAAAACAAACGAATTTGGTAAAGAACTGATATGTCTGGTTGGTTGATGACTGCCTATAATTGAGCTATCTGTCTGCCCTGATTCTATAAAATACTCATTGAAGGTGTTAGCTAAACGCTGCCCTGTTATCGCATTTCCATTTATCTCAATCTCTTGTACGCTGGTTGTTGCATTTTTTCTGTTTGTCAATCTGTTTACTGTTTCCCATATCTTTTTCACATTAGTTTGATGGCGAAGAAATAAATTTTCATAATAATTTTCTTTTGCTTTCTTAGATCTGAAGTTAGTTTATTTCGAACCTTTTGAACTCCTTAAATAGGTTTACATCGCGCGTAATAATAAAAGTATGATACATCTTGTTTTTTTCTCTTATTCTTCTGTATAGTGCAGGGTTAATCCACTGTTTTCTTATTGCTTTCTTATTTTTGCGGCCACATTGTAAAGGAAACGCCTCATCATAACTTATTCTTAACTTGTTATAGAAGTTCTCGTAAGCATCACTAGGATCATTGCAGTCATACACGCTAGTCCAGTTTACTGCCTCGACCAAAGAAAAGAATTTTTTGAGTGATTTGTCATTTATCACTCGATACTTGCTTACTTCAAGATCTTGTCTGCGTGTGAAGTGATCAGTAACACAAAACACGGGCAGATGATCGCTTATGTCACTAACCATCACTCCACCCATTAGTTCTGATACACTGATATTCGTAACACAGATGTCTATGGTTGTACCCGTTTTAGGACCAATGCGTGTGGGAACCGAAACCAAATTCTCACACCCGTATGACATAATCAGACTCTTATAATTCATCGCGTACTGGTCATTACTGACCGTATTTATATTTATATCACCAATAATGAAAAAAGGTAACTTGTTTGCCTGAAAAAACTGCAGCAATTGCTCAAGAAAGTCTAAGAAGTCACGTTTAGAACCAGCTGGTTGCCCATATATGGCAGCAAGCTGAAATTGAGATGTTTTATAACTAAGCATTCAACATTTACGTTTGTAATTGTGTACTCCTCAATGATGCTGTAAGCATAACTGTGATTGATATATACCGCCACACCCCCGCCTCTTTTCCCTACGCGGTCCAAGCGTATGCAGGTGTAATTGTTAATGACGGGTGTAACATCGGTAACAGTCAGCCAAGTTTCTGTAAAAACAATGACTTCAAATCTCAGCACGAGAGACTCCAAGAAAATTTGTAAGCTGTCAAGCTTGTTTTTATACTTCTAATGTTGAAATGAATCACAGAGAAGTTAGATTGCTTGGTCGTAAATGTGTTGTTAAATTTTTCTGATGTGTATACATCACAAGTGCTCATCTACAGTAAAGAGAAAGCAAGCTTATAATTAGCTGATGCAGTCTTTAGCTCATTTTTTCAAGATCCTCGGAAGAAGAGATTCGCAGGACACGACTATCTTCGTCTTTCCTTGCTAGGACCTTGCCTCCTGCTGTCCACACGAATTTCCATTGAGCTCTTTCTTCTTTGCCACTGTTGCTCCAAGCAACTGCTTGTTGTGGCGCGTCAAATGTTCATTCACGAAAATTGGACTGTTATCACCAACCAAACCAACGTCTTTTGCGCCAATTCTCATTTTCTTAGCCTTTGCTAGTATCGAGTCTCTCTTGGCACGCCTCACAACACGAACAACGATGTTCTTGGTTATTGAGTTCGCAGTTGGGACTCTATGACATATATCAATGTCCCTCTCGTCAACTGGCTCACTGACTAGTTCACAGATTTTTCGAACCGCTACTAAAGGGTCGCACTCGTCCGGAACACCTTTGATCTCAAGGTTGTTACTTCTTTGATACTGTGCCAACCGGACGTTATCCTGGTTAACCTCCCTGCCTTCTGCCTTTCTCTTATTTCCTCCTCCTCCCTCCAACTCTTGTAATTTCAGAGTATGTATGTATGTATGTATGTATGTATGTATGTATGTATGTATGTATGTATGTATGTATGTATGTATGCATGTATGTATGTATGTATGTATGTATGTATGTATGTATGTATGTATGTATGTATGTATATGCTGATGGCATTTGCTTCTGGACAGCGCACGAGTCTCTAGAGGCTGTCAGGCATCGGCTGTAGGAAGCATTAAATGATATAAGCGATTATTTAGTAGAACGGGGCATGCAGATGTCTTATGCCAAGTCGGCGGTCTTTCCCTTCTAGTGAAGGAAGGTATTTCTTAACGAAACGTCGTTTTATGCATTGAAGCACAAAAGTTACTGGAACGCCCATCCATTTATCCGCAAAATTCGGGAAATAATATCTCAAAACGGGTACCATCCTGAGAATTCGTTCTCAGTGGACCCGCCTTGCGAACTCCACGGCTAGAATTTGTAAATTCTAATATGAGCCATAAGGTAATTAGTTAAGACCTAATACGTAATATTTTATTAATTAGCCAATATTGCATTTCATTTTTTTTGTGCAAGTAATATCCGCCTCTTCAAGTAGACCAGCTCATGAACTAGAACTGTGCTATCTGCCACAGGCAACCTTTAAAAATTTTTTAGAGTGTTCGCTGAAACACCCGCGATACTTTGACCAGGCGCGTTCACGCAAATGCGCAAATGGACTCGTGACCTGAGGCCAACCGAGATTAAGGACGTCAAACCTTCTTCAGCATACCCTTAAACCTGCGTGCATCACCACCATTTATCAAGCTGCATGCTTATTTGTAATCAGGTTTGCAGATTACGATAACTGCAGCTACAAAAGGACGTTTTTGCTTTTCTAAGACACTCAGTGAAGCCATGCGACCATCCGATCGGATAAAAAAGCAAGACGAGGCATGGGTTGGGGCGGGAAGGTGGGAAGGGGGGAGGGGGGGCAGGCTGCTGTTTCGAGATTCTGCACACGTCATCTCCAAGCGCGACCGAGCCTCTTGTACGCCGAATAACTGCCGCAAAACTGCTGATTCACAGTGGACCAGCTGGCCGCTCGTCACATACGGGAATCGCTAATTATCAAATTAGTGATTCCCGATTCGCGCTCGGCGATGAAAGCTGATGTCGTGGTCGTGCTATTTTTGTTCGTATTATGTTTTCATTCAGTACACTGCGTGCATCATCGCACGAATTTTTCATCTTCAAGGTCCGCATGCCACGGGGACGGTGTGAAAGTGGTTAGCTAGGGCACTGTCCGGAATTGCTGGGGTTGTAAGCATTAGCTACATAACAAGAAACATAACAACGTATACAATACTATAGACGTGAGCTACACATATACCACTTGTGTTATTTAAAGAAATCAATTAGTGGGATCTACCACGAACATTTATTATGAGCTTAATATTTTTTCCGAAAGCATTTTAAATCTACCAGTGCTCGCTTCTGTAGCCTAATTGTTGATAATAGACCAATAGAGGGAGAGTGAATAAACTTTTATTTTGAGCAAGTGCGTTCTGCACCCAAGGTGGCAGGCCTCCTTATTCCATGGAAGCCGCAGGCTATGGCCATCTCCCGTGCCCATTCGAGTAGGCTACCGTGTATGATTGCTTGGACTCCCACTGCTCTTCGGTTAACGCTTGAGCGTCTGCGGTGCCATGTTTTCCTCCACATCCCCATACCGTATCGCACAGGGTGTCTGGGACATTACAGTACTTGCAAAGGTATGAATTCTGAGTGGGTGAGGTTCGGTGTAATAGGATACCGTGGACGTAGCTATTGGTTTATAATTTCCCATAGGTTACTGCCTCTTCCTTAGTTAGGCTGAGATGAGGTGGTGGGTAGGTTCTTCTGTCTAGCCTGTAGTGTTGAAAAATATCAATGTTCTTTTTAGTGACTGCATCTGTCCTTCTTGGCGCGTCCCGTGAGAATGTCCGTTGAACGTGAGCTCGGGTGAAGGCGTCGGCTGGGTCATTTCTCAGCAGGGACTCGTGCTCCGTAATCCGAACGACGCGATATGTCTGGTAGGTGCTTCTCTGCCGGTTCTGTAAGGAATTGTAGGGCATGCGCAGAGATTCTCTCTTTCTGGAAATTCCGGCAGGCTGCTTGTGAATGAGAGAGTATTATTGCTCCCTTACCACAGGTTGAGATGGCCAGGACTGTTGCCGTTTCAGCTGCCATGTCCATTTTTCTAGTTAAGATGCTGGCTGCCGTTCTCTCTTTACCCTAGTTGTCGACGACGCTGATTGAATGGGCTGGGGTTCCTGAATATCTGGCTACATTGGTGTATCGCGCGTCCACACCTCCTTCTCCAGTGCCCACGACACGACACGGTCAAGCGAAGGCTCAATGCTGATTTAATGTTGTTAGACCGTAGACCGTGCCCTCGGAAAAAAATACTTGGCCTATGATTAACGAGGTAAAGACCGCATAATCATGGGCAAAGTATTTTTTTTCAGAGTGAATGGTCTACGGTCTAACAACATTAAATGAGCCTTTAGTCTTTGACTCACCGTATTGTGTCATGGGCACTCGAGAAGGAGGTGCTCTACATCTTCGTCATCGTGGCCATAATAGCACTGCAGACTAGCAACGCAATGAATTCTGTGCAAGAAGTGTTGCGTGAATGCTGTGCCAAGCCTAGAGCACTGCACGGGCCAATTTTTGCGGCCCGGGCCTGGCCCGGACCCGGCCCGGGCCCGGAAATAATCTACGTTACCCGCCCGGCCCGGCCCGCCACCCCCTTACCTTAAGCCCGAGCCCGGCCCGAGCCCGACTCGAAACCGGCCCGAACCCGGCCCGAGACCGAAAAATACATGTTTTTCAGAGTTGAGAAGCCCGAGAATAACTCGCAGAAAGCCCGAGCCCGGCCCGGTCCCACGTCAAAAAACCCGAGCCCGGCCCGGGCCAGGGTCAAAAAGCACACGCCGTGCCCGAGCCCGGCCCGAGCCCGTGAAAAAACTCCTCTACCCGGCCCGGCCCGGGCTTTCGGCTAAGCCCGAGCACGTGCAGTGCTCTAGCCGAGCGGCAGACTGCGCAATAAAGTAACGAAATTTCTATTGTTGGTAAACTTCGGCGGGATGGAAAATGTAAGGTTGTGGTCTATAAAGAATAACTTCGAGAAATTTCATTTCTGATCAAGTAAGGCGTTTGGGTTAAACCAACAGGATATATCTCTCAGTAATAGGGGGATATCAGCAAGGGTAAAAGGAAGATTTACTGTATTTTTATTTCCATACTCCTATTATTTAGCAGCTTCTGTTGCACAATGTTTCGAGGAATATTTCAGTGTCCTGGAATCCACTGATGGCACTAGCTGTTGTGTGTTTTCTGAGGTTCGCATATACCAAATGTGCATTCAACGCATTTAGGTCCGTGCAATCTAGTGACGTAAGAACGGCTTGAGGACGCTAGGAAGGACAAGACAGAAAGGATGGCAAATATATCGTTGACGATAGATCTCACCCGCCACAGTCCAAACATTTCTGTATCTTCAAGTGCGGTATGGTGAGTGCGGACGCAGACAAATTATTTCGGCACGATCCATCCGTATACACATGGATATACTGTGCCTATAACGAGTAAATTTGGTATAGTGCAAGTTGCTGCATAGTTATCATGAGCCTATATCTCTTGCGTATGACGCGCTCGACTGACAATTCTATCTTGGGTGTTGTCAGCACCCGAGGAGAGTAACGGAGATCCATACTGCATGTTTGAAAGTTTGTCAAAAAAAAGGAAATTGGGGGGTTTTACGTGTCAAAACCAACAATGTCATTATGAGACACGCTGAAGTAGGAAACACAATGGAATAATTTTGACGAACTGGGGGATCTGTATTTATTGTGCACTCAATGCATAGTACCTAAGTGGTTTTGCATTTTGACACTTTGAAATGTGGCCATGGTGGGTGGGAATCAAATCCATGACCTCAGGCTTAGCAGCGCAGCGTGGCACCATAGCCACTAAGCCACCACGGCGGGTCAAAAACTTGGTAATACCATAATATGATCCAGAATAGCCTCATGGGTCACGTTTGTTTCTTTCCTGGAGGACGTTGTTTAGTGGGTGCTCTTCATGTTGCGTTAGATTGCGGTATACACGTGTCTAGAAGTTCTCGAGGTGTCACGATCCAATTCAAGACGACTCACATTACATCCCCGACGGCCGCAAAACTCGTAACTATGCGTGCCGCTCTGAAGTTTATTGGCCACTAATCGTCACAGAGATAGGTCCATATTTTGCGACTGCAGAACAGCTCCCCAGCGCCATGCGGTCCCAGTTCAATCACAAACCGAAGCCGTAGCTTTTATCCGACTACTTCACCACCACGCAATCGACAGCGGGCACATCATAATCTAACAGTGGATACCGGGTCACTGCGGAATTTTTGGTAACTACAGTCCGGATGATACTGCCCGATCGGCCTACGACGGTGTCCACTGTATACCAATACCATCACTGTAGAGAAAAGACGCAGTGACAAGGCTTTGCTCCCTCGCGTGCGAGCTTACACTGAGACAGTGGAAATCAAATGAATGCACGTCTCTAGAGATCGGATCCAGGTCTACAAACTCTGCCTTCCACCAGGGATACCGTGAGCGGAAGAAACACTTCTGTGCCGCCTGCGGCTCGGTGTAGCGTTCACGAACGCCTATTCCTTCCGCACTGGAATGGCCAGCAGCCCTGCTTGCGGCAACTGCGGCTGCGAGGAGACGATCAAGCACCTACTCTGTCACTGTCCCCATTAAATTGTGCACGAAAAGGGCCCGCGACCGCGCTTGACAAACAAACAGGACGATCGTCCCTTGACGGAAGAAAGAAGTCCCAGCACACTAAGGCGAACCGGCTTCAGTACTTGTAGCCTTACATACGCTGCTGAGATATTTAAAGGGCCCCTAAACCACCCAGAGGTCGAAATTTAGTTGTCGTGTTGCAGTTGTGCACGAGTCTACAACGAACACGTAGCCGCGAGAATTTTTCTAAATGGTGCCGTAATAGCGGAGTTGCACGCGTTTGATGATCGAAACACGGCCCTCGCTCGTTTCGCTCTTTCCTTCGCTAATCTCCTCGTCGGCTGGTCTCTCCTTCTCGCCGAGTGCTATTCCAAGTGTCACGTGACATTCCTCGTCGCCAACGCGCTTCTCCCACTTCCGGTTAAGGCACGTCCGCGCTAGTGGCAAATATACCTATGGCGAACTGACCTCCAGTGCCGTAGAACGTCCTGCCGTGCGAGAGGTCTCCAAAGTATACGGCAGCTCGGACGGCGCACCACACGCTGCACGATCGACGGGCCAATCGACGACGCGCGAAGCCGCGCGCCTCCGCCGCCGGCGACGAAAACGTCGTGCAGCCTCTGGTCCAAACAAAATTATTTCCGCTGGATAAAGCGATGCATATATTGCCAATTCAAGAAAACAATATCCGCTGTCAAACGTTTAACACGAACGAGAGCTCCGATACTTGTCGAGCTCAGCTGCAGCGCACGGCTACCGACGGGAGACGACCGGCTCGGTTGTGCTCGCATCGCAGCGCACGGCGGTCCTAATATCCGCGTATTTTTCTTCTTTGTGTACTATCATTGCGAAGAGCGACAACAACAATATGAAAATATTGCGGCTCGTGAGCGTCGGTAATTCATTTCGAAGCGCCGTCCGCACTAGCTCTGAAGGAAGCAAGAAAAGGCCTAGCGACGACATCGGCGCCGTCGAGCGATCAGCGGCGCTGAGGCTGCCGCACAAATGAGTCCCGGTTACATCCTTTCTACGTACGGCAAGGAAATCTCGCCGTTCTCGAGCAAAACTACTGTCGAACGGCGGCCCGCGAATGGCAAACGGCGTGCGGCGAGTTACCGTGCCGGTAACGTGGACGGGCCTTAGCCGCGACACAGCGCTTCTCGGCTACCCGCTGTTGCTGCCGTGCCGGCCCGTGCTCATGCGAAGCGTGCCGCTGTGTTGCGCGCACTTCTGGAAAGGCCAACACTGTCGCACTCTGTTAGCGCAGCTAATAGAGTGCGACAGTAATTGTGCGACAGTGCTTGCGAATCGGTAATTACCGCCCGCAACGCAAGTGCCAAATCGCTCGCGTTGGCACTTGCGTTGCGGGCGGTAATTACCGATTCGCAAGCGCGCACAAGCCAGCAACACGGCGAGCAGGGAGCGCGTGTATACTGCTAGCAGACTAACCGGAAGTCGTAGAATCTTGTTCGACCAATGGGCATCGTCACCGACGCTGACATCATCAGATTCACTCTGCTGACATCGTGACGACCGCTGGGGATACCGGAAAAGCCAAGAAAGAAGGACGATTTTTTTTTTTTTTTTTTTTGTAGCGCTCCCGCGGCGCGTAGCGCTGCAGCGTTTGGCATCGTTGATCGTGACGGCATTCTGAACTCGATGCGCGTGTTCACTTGAAAAGTTCAAAACATATCTGAGGTGGTTTAGGGGCCCTTTAAGGACTTGTGAATTGTGAGACCAACTCCCAACTGTAACGCATTGCATCGCGTTATTGTGTTATTTTTCTGTGTTTTTTTTTATGTTATCACATTTTATTTCCTTAACCCTTTTTACAACACAAGGTGTAGCCAGCTGGTACTTACACGGGCTAACCTCCCTGCCTTTCTCTCTCTTTGTTTTTCCTTCTTCAACTGCTCGTGCAACTGGAAAAGGCGGATGATGAACCTCAGCGATAACAAGATGACTTCACGTTGCTCATGGGACGCCAAGACACACCCTAAGAAATCTTTCAAATAAAATTAGGAGGGTCTCTTACGAAGTACTGGACAAAACATCCAGAAGGGACGCCGAATAACCTATTTTTTTTTTTTTTGCTTTATCAATGAATTATGAACTTGCAGTACTGATGCGACTGATCCTCCCCGGATTGGTTCTTCTCTAATTTCACGCGCTGGCACCATCCGGAACTAACACTTTCGTAAAATTCATTTCCATATGCCACACTGTCACGAATTGACATCATCTCATACGTACATACTGCCCGAAATTGTAGTTCTTTCTTTCGACTGGCACTTTTCTTCACGACGCCAAGACGCGGTCGCTTAGTTTTGAGCACATTCTCGACAAGTGGCCGTCTTTTCTCGTCGGTGAGCACTGTTCTCTTACGCGATAATACAACCACAGCAGGGATACGCACACCGTCATTCCCCCGATGAGGCTGAATAAGCCGGAATAGTCCTTGTGAGTATCTCTGAAGAATCCTGCGAATATAGAGCAGAAACGAAAAGTATCACTCGTAAGTCATTGGGAAAGACGACGATGACAAGGGTAAACAACTATCCCGAATTTAGCGGGACAGCCCCGACTTTCGAGTGAATGTCCCGTGCCCCGACTCAACCCAGTCGTGATTGGCCAAATCTCTAGACTTAGCTTTTTTTCCTACAAGATAACTATATATAGACCAAATGTTCATTTTGAAACACCTAACAGCTCCTTTGCAGATTCTTAGTGTTCTGTGCATTGTCATAAGCATAAAGGTGGTTTCATGTTTGTTGGTATTCAAGTTCTAAATTTGAAAAATTCACAGTACCTCTATGCATGTTGGTAACTGTGTTTGTCAGGCAACTATACCGCACCTTTCTTGTTGTATATCCCTACACGGTAGGACAATTTTTTTTAAACTATGTCGCACGCATAGACTGCTGGCTCCTGGCACTGACAGGGTCGGTCGTCGCCAGCCCCCCTTCCCGTCCCGACTTCGTCCACTCGAGTGTTGGCCACCCTAATTACGACGGATGAAGACAAGGACAGGATGTAGGCGCGAGGATGTACTCGTATACAAGATAATTACCGTTTGGTGGAGAGGAGTGCTATATTCGGACCATTAGGTGCAGTCCTGTGCGACACCAAAACGAAAATAAGGGCGAATGGCTAGGAAGGCCGTTGCAGATTCACACAAAGTACCCAATTTGAGTTCCCTCGGCAACTTGTTGCCAAGAAGCCTAAGGCTTAGTTTTTATCCATGCAGTACCGACATACCATAGTCCCTTAATAGCTTTTTCTGGTCACGAAACTCCCGCCTCAGTTTAATATAGAGCCAGCGCCTGCCGCTAGGGGCGCCGTAGTAAAAGAAAGGCCACCTAGCCGAGCGGCCGCCGCATTCGGCGGCGGTATTTTTTCTGCTCTGGTCGCGTTGCGGCCGAAAGCCCAGCTTGTTTTAGAATTTATTTGCATTCTATTTTGTCGTAGCCAGTTACAGTATTCAAACTTGAACATCTGAGAGTGTTTTCTAATTGAAATCAAGGCACGTACTTCAAGGCACGTAATTGAAATCAAGGCACATACACAGTAAACAATCTCAAAGTCGGCTGGCGGCTCCGTGTGTCAGCAGACGACGCGCATAGAATTGTTCTTACTGATAAATCTGTCGTTAGTTGGCCCAACCGGCTTCAATTAAAAACGTTTAAGCGGCCTTTATGCGCCGTACAAAGAACAAGACATTAGCGGCGTGGCGTTGCCAGTAAACGACAACCTGAGCTCAAGGTCGTGTGATGTTAGTGAATTCCGATTACACTCGAGCCGTTCAGGCGATGGGGACAGATTCTAATCGCACGTAAGATAAAATGTTCTATGACGTCAGAATTAGTTTGGAACAGGTACATCGGCAGATCGTAGCCGTGAATGAAACGCTTGCGTGAAGGGTAGTATTGTCATTTTTCATGTATCGCAAGCTTTGCTAGTTTTCGTGCGTATATTATTCCAAATGTGCGACAAAGTTTTCAAACACGATTTTCGTTGTCAATGTACCCTATGAAAACCCAAACGGATTATTATACCCGACTGGCTCAGCCCTAGCTGCACTTATTATTCTCTAACTCGCACAAGCAGAGTGACGAGGATTGACGGTCAGTTGCACTCAGTACCATACCTCCTTGGCGAACAGCGAGGCATGATAGTATTTGAATCGCGAACTTTCTTTGAAGCAAATGTAGCTGTTTTAACTCGCGAAAATTCTCATGAGAAATAACATTTAATTTTCGCTTTCACTCAGCACTGTTGTAGTGTAGAGTGAAAAACGATCTGAAAGTTGTATTGACACAGAAAACTGACAGCTTGTTTTTTCCTGTTGCACTATGTTCCTAATGTCCCATTTATCACGGTTGGAAGCCTACTTTGCTTCAGGAAACAAAATTACTTCTGTGGCATGTCCCTTTTGTGAGCCGCGCAGCGCTGAGGTAGCAACCTTAAGCAAATGTTACAATTGTCAATAGCTGTTGCTATCAGCATGCGAAATCCATAGGCATGAACTCAAACTAAGTGGTTATGCGAATAATTTGCCGTCTATAAATATCAACACACACACAGTGCAATCATGGTTGGAGGTCATAAATATTTTATTGTTTAAACCAGAACAAAGTTTTTATGTGTGCTTATATTCTCATGGAGATACTAATAGGCACCGATTTTATTTGCAATATATAAATGAAACAAATATTGTAGACAGAACAGGCTGAGAATCACACACACACGCGCACGCGCACGCGCACACACACACACACACACACACACACACACACACACACACACACACACACACACACACACACACACAACACACACACACACACACACACACACACACACACACACACACACACACACACACACACACACACACACACACACACACACACACACACACACACACACACACACACACACACAGGCCGTCGAAAACACGGGGAATGACAGTTGGCCTGAGGCGCGGTTTGTCCCTCGGCAACGATACGGCGTCATTGTTTATCGTGAAATCATCCGTACGGAGATGGATGATGGATCAAAGTGATTCGCGCACACAATCTCATGCTTGGACTCGAAGCTGAAATCGTCCGTTTCTTGCCGTGGTATGGCTCGCTTCCAATTCTCGAAGTGCTCACCAACACTCGGCATTCAACGTAGCGATACCGTTTCGGGAGTGCCTTTGTAGCCGCAACGGCCCCCCGGCACACAACACCTGAACGGCATCGTCAGGCGAACGTGCCACAGAATGACAGAATTCGGATCTTGCCTAAAAATCAATCACAAATATAAAGTACGCGTCCAAACTTTCAGCCCACGCCAGCCGCGTCTGCAGTCTCTCCGGGTTTACCACGGAGAAAGGTGGCCTTTCAGCTACGGTGGCGCCGCAGCGCGGCGCCTTCATGCGACATATCAACCTCTCCCATAGAGTGACGGCGGAGTTTCGTGACCAGAAAAGTATTGAGGGACTATGGACATACGTAAAGCTTTAGCGATATACAAGCCATTCATGTAGTATCTTTCCTCTCACTCTATCCCCCGCCCCCCCAACTCTTGTTCAACTCCCGTGCGAGCGAAATTCTTTCTTACGTTCTTTCTCAGCGTCAACAGTGGCCGAGAAACAATATCGCGAGAAGGCTGACCAGCATTTGCGGCAAGAATTTTTAAAAAAGTCAAGGGTAGCTGCACTAGTGGCGCAAGGCTAAAGACACAGCGGAGCTGATTTGTTCCGAGCTGGTCCTGGCTATACGAAGTGATGCTAAGTTATACGAGGTAATGCCAAGTGATGCTAAGTTATACGAAGTGTATAAGCATTTCCTCGTGGTCCGTGGCATCGGGGAACGCCTCGCGAAGCACTTGTAGTCTGAGCACACGTAGGGGAAGTGGGGCGAAAGCTATTCACTGTGTACGGGCAGCGCGCAGCAGACGACATGCCAGGATGACGTCACGGCGCATGCGCAGTAGCGCGCAGCTTTTGGGAGCTTGTCTGAGCCACCGGCAGAGGCCCCTGCTACAGTCACGGGCACCGCGAGCGTTCGGCGCTAATGCGGGGAAACGTAGAAGCGCGGATGGCATGGGCTGCAGCACCTCTGCGCGTTGCCTCCTTGGTGCTGGTACAATTTGTTTCTCGCTCATTTTCTCGTTCTCTCTGCCGAGCATAGCGCGCGACGCGCGCACTCTCTCTCGCCTCTCACTCTCATTTTCTCTTTCTCTCTCCCGATCATAGCACGTGATGCGCGCATTCTATCTCGCTCTCAATTTCTCTTTCTATCTCCTGAGCATAGCGCACGACGTGCGCACTTAGCCCTCTCATTTTCTCTTTCTCTCTCCCGACCATAGAGCGCGACGCGCGCACTCTCTCAAGCTCTCATTTTCTCTTTCTCTCTCTCGAGCATAGCGCGTGACACTCCGCGAGGTGATTGCTAGGCGACGCAGTGGCAGGCGGCACACATTACGGCCGGCTTAAACAGCTCCGCTGTTAAAAAAAATCAGAGCCCTTCCACTACTGTGAAGATGGAAGCCAGCGAAGCTGTGACTATGGTGGGTCTGCTGTAGTGAATATTGCCCCCCACGATGAGAATGGGCGTATCGTCGTTTGGCATCACACAACCGAACATGTCTATAATGAACGTTCCGGTTGAGAAACTCTCGTTGAAACCTCGCCGTCGCAGTGGGGAAGTTGGCGCTAGCGTCGCCGAGGCGTGCACCGTCGTCGTCGGGTTCTTGGAGGGCAAGACGATGCTGACGTTTGGCCTCAACATCGCGCTCCCTCAACTCGGGGTTCACGGCTCTTCGCTGACGTTTCGCCTAGGCTTTGGAAGCCTTCACGCTAGAATCGGCACGTCGGCGACGAGCCCTTTCTCGAGTGCGTTCGCGACGATGTTGCTCAAACGCGTTAGGACACGTCGTCAGTTGCTCATGAATGGCTCATACCTCCTTAAGCAACGGCTCATACCCCCGCAAATGCGGCTTCCCATTACGACGACAGAAGAGAAGTTAAGTTCTACGCTGGAATGATTAGCGGCAACGCAGCCAGCTGTGGAAGCAGACGATGACGACGAACGCGGGAACAGTGGCACGAGCGCGTGCCGAGCACGAGCATGAGCGCAAACTTCTCTCTGTCCGAGCTCACGGTCCCGCAGCTCAGGCGATGCTGCGCACGACAATGAGACAAACCTAGCGATCCTTTAACAGCTCCGCTGTAAAAAAAAAATGAAAAAAAGAAGACAACAAAAACAGACTACATACACACACAGTGCTATGATGAATGTTAAATATGCGTGTGCGACATTATGTTCGCGTTTTTGTGCTTTTCCTACCAAAGCATTGCACGTCATCCAGCCTATGTTCCAGGTTTGACATTCAGTCATCAGATAGAATAATTTGGCTCACCTATTAGTAACGGCTTTGTGAGTTCCACAAGTCCGGCGAGTGCATTGGCACTTCCGAAGCAGACGCCGATCTTCTCGATGCCCACCAGCTCCATAAAGAGCACCACTGTAAGTATTACCGTTGAACCGTTGCACCAGCCAAGTAAGACAGACAGACACACCTGGCTTAGATAGGAGCTACACAGTGGTATGAGGCAGAGCGATGCGCCCCACAGCGCCAGGTGAGACCCCATCATGGTGCTCTTTCGCAGGTACTTTCTGTCCGTTATCCAACCAGAGCCGAGCCGAGCCAGTAGGTCGATTATCGAGTAGAATGACATCAGGTACACCGCGTTCCACGCAGGTATCCCACGGTCCACTCCAAAGTCGACTACGACTGTATAATACGTCATCGTGTTAAAGGACATGATGGAAAAAGAGAAGGCGATCAGATAATATTCAGGTAATAATAGAAAAGATAGAAAATGGTCTCGTTTGGCACTTTTAGGTCCTCCGTTCAAAGGTTTTTGAATTCCGTTATTTGCAACTAGCTCTGGCACAGCGTCCTCCTCCGCCGGAAAATAAACGTGCCCTTTCGAATGGTTGAAATCGGTTGAAACAGTGCTACCAAGCTTTGCTTCTTCCCTCTTAGGCTGATCGTCATCGACGTCGTATCCTTCAATTGTCAAAAGATGGAGCTTCTGACAACATTTATCGGGAGTACCGTTGCATCCACAAAGGTCTGCGTCATCGAGTTGGTGCGGATAATCATAACACCGAAGGGGTTCCCCGAATTCGTCGCCATTTTTCAGAACATCACTTCCATCCGAACCGTGGGTTGAGGCACCAGTTATGTCTCGTTCCGGTTGCGCTACCGGTGGCGTGCGTTGCAGCAAAGCACCGGCCACCGAGTTGAGCATGGTGGCTCCAAAAATCAAGAATGTGCCATGGATTCCGTATTTCTCCTCCAGTGCCTTCATGACTGGTGGGAATACAAGTCCTCCGACTGTGAAGCCCGCGTTGGCGATGCCGGAGGCTGCTGCGCGGTGCTTCAGAAAGTGCTGGTTTACCACGACGCCGAAGAGGCTCAGCAAACCGATACTGGTGCCTGTATTTAAATGAAGAAATGAATCAAAGGAAAGGTCATTAGCATTTGTAAGGATGAACAGTCGAGAGCAAAAGCCTGGGGGTGCCAATAAATTTTTGTTCCTTCGCAGCCTAGGCATAAAGGCTGTATACCACTGGAGGCAACAGCTTACGACGCGAAATTACAGCGCGCTGTTCCTGCATGCAGCCAGCAAAATACAGCTTATGCATTACTGTTTGCGTCACATGCACAAGCACAGCATGTTGCAAATCTAGGCTCGTATTTGCAAATCATGTCTTGGATCAGTGTCCTCCGCGATTGGCCATCGCCGCGGCGATCGCCTCGTTATCACGCCGATCGCTATCATGAATGGCGGTCTACCGAACGCTGCCAATCGAAGACGCGTTCTTACGTATAAGGGAAGCTTTGTCAATGCAGACCCCGACTTTCAGAATACGTGCCTCGGCTTTCGTAACATTCAGCTCTTTCGCAGACTCTACGACTCTTAAAAAGTTTACGCACATAATACGCGGATTGCATTCTTGTCTTTCTGATTCCATGTTAATATTACTATTTTTATTCATGTAAACATATATGAACACTACAAAGAGAAAAGGATGGGCGGTCAAGCAATTGCCTCAAGGGACACCACGCCCAGTCAACGTGGTCCCTCAGTATACCTTTCTGTCGTCATTGCTTCCCCCCCCCCCTTTTTTTTATTTTTCCTTAGATGGTTTTGTTAGATAGGAATAGTTGATACGTATGGTTGCAAAGCTCTATATAAAGTGCAGCTGGTTTCCTTGAGCTTGCGCATACCAGCTATGTCACCGATGGGCACGGTGTCTGTGGGACGTACACTCAGAATAAAGAATATACACACCGTAGACGAAACCAAGAAAGACGTCCAGGAAAAGCATGGAGGGTGCGAAGAAGCAGGCGCAAATGGCGAGTGAACCGCCGAGGCAACCGACCACGGACAGCTTCCATATCGGTATGTACCTGGCCAGGACTCCGGCAATGGGACCTGCGGTATAAAGTCCATGGAACAGAGCGTGGTGCAGGCCTGGCCATAGCAAAAACCTTTTCCCAAAGTTTCATTGCCGTCACAGTCAATGCGAGCAGAGCTTTCAACTCGAACTGTCATTTGCGTTTTATACATAGCCTGCATGAGTTGCAGTGCAGTCAAATAATTCTTAAGGAATAAATCTCGGGAAACATTTATACTAAGCAAACAAACAGGACAGGGGAGTTGGTGGTGGGTAGTGGGGAAAGCAAGTGATGTGTGGCGCCCTTCTTTTGCTCTACATGATGCAGAATATGCCCGGTCTTGCCTTTTTTATGTACTATATAGAATTTTAAACAATTGCCTATGGCAGATAACACAGTTCAAATCCTTGAACTTGATTGATCGAAGAGGCGGGCATTAATTGGGCAATAAACATAAATGTATATTTTAGTAATTAACAAATTACCGATTAAGATTTTATATAACTACTTTACGACACATATGGCAACTTGCGCCTTGTCATGGGCGAGTTCACAAGGCATACCCAGTTGAAACAAATTCTGAAGATGGCACCGATTTCGAGATATGCGCCATCAAACTTGCGGTAAAAATGCACTGATTCATTTACTTTTCTAGCACAACGCCGTTTTATGCATTGAAACACAAAATTAATTGGACCGCCAATGAATTTCGTCGCCAACTGAGGTAATTCTCTCGAAACTCGCGTCATTCTGAGAATTCGTTGCGAACTCACCGGCTACAATTCGTGTTTACAATACGTGTCGCAAAGTAATTATTGAAAACTTTAGTAGTGAAATTTTGTGAATTATACGATTATGCATTTTGATTTCTCGTGCATATTCTGTCCGCTTATTAGAGTAATCCAGTTCGAGGACTAGAAATATGCTAAGTGCGGCAGGCGATTCTTAAAGATTATGTATGATCAACGAAAAAACTGTCAGCTATTCCACTGGGGCCGATATGGAAGACCAGAGAAGCTGTACTATGGTGGGAATTATGTATTTCCATTTATGAATAATAAGATGTGATGGTGTAATTTGTTATTTGAATGAGAAATATATATTATCCGGTGGTTTTAATTTATTTAGTGACCACAGGGACCATGGCTGTATTGTCGCTACGGTACACTGCCATAGGGTGTACGGCAAAGGTTGACACGTTCTTCATAAGCACGTCACCCACGCCGCGTGCGCTCGGATGCGAACGCAGGCAAAACGCCGCCTGCCGTCGATAACAGTTCTGCGCGTTGTTTGTGTGACGGCCGCACAACCGCTGTCAAAACGCTGGCGTGAGCAAGCGTGCCAGCAGCAGCGAGCGAAGGTTCATGCGGTGTATCGCTTCAACGGAAACTGAGCTGCGAAAGCACAGCGCATACAAAGGTAGGAGCCGTGTTGCAGATCGCTTTCAAGATACGGTGTGCGCGACAGCCAGCCGCTGCGCAAAGTATAAGTACGCAGTTGGTGGCAGAGTAGAAGCAGCGCCCCCTCCCTCCTGGGCTACCTTCCGGCTTTCCTACTTTCGCGTGGGAGATTGAGTAGCCTGTTCCCCTAGCGCCCGGTCGCACGATACTCATTTGGTGCCGCAGCTGGACGTCGCATCCCCTCCCTCCCATCCCCCCATGGCTTTTCGCACGACGGAAGACGCCCCGTTTGCTCTCCGCCGTGCGTTCACTCTCCGTGAAAGCGTGCGTCCCACGCGCGCCTTCACCCCCACATACAGCATACGGCGCACAGGGAACATTTTATCGCCATTGAACTTTACACGGAACCTGACGGCGACGACGACGGTGATAGAAGAAATGCGATTGGAGTGTCCATTTAATTTCTATCAAAAAAAGGACAATTCGCCGCAGGTGAGAAGAACCGAAGCCATATCCCCCCGCATAAATGCGGTGCTTTACCAAATTAAGCTACCGTGGCCAGCCGGCCTCCCGTCACCTTTCTTTGGTATTGATGTATGTGCACGAGATTAGCCCTGGGAGTAAGAATCCTTAATTCATATACCCACCTAGGCGCTTGAGCGTTTGCTGCAGTTGAACTATTGAAATACTTGTAAGACATCATTCGTGTGGAGAAAAAAAGAAAGGATCGTGTGTGTGTTTAGGAAGGTTACCGATTTGACGATGGTGATGATTTAATGGCATCCCCTTTGAAACGGGGCGGTGGCAAATAGTCACCTAACCTGCTTGAGTTAATCCGGTATGCTATACATGTTTTTAATTCTAGCCTATTTGTATACATCTCCTTAATGTTTTTGTTCTGTGCTTTTTTTCTCTTCCCTGATTTTTATCCAACAATACTCTAAACGTATCTTGCTTATCTCGACTGGAGACCGGTTGATGATTCCGCCCATTTTGAATTCAAGTGCGCCTGGAAGTTGTATGTTAACTACGGGTCTCACTGGGTGAGACCTATAGCCATACGTGACTTGGGAGTGTTAGCCAGAGCCCCTCACGGCCACGGCGGCGGCTGTGGAAAATCGCTTTCAACCACGCACGTCACGTGTACTACGTGAACGTATGAGCAGACAAGCTGGCCAATAAAACCTTTTATGCTGGCTTATGGCATCAAGGCAGCCAATGTCGAGGCCCTGACTATGCGATGAACAAGAAAGGGAACCGAGACCCTCGGATCCCTTACGTTTTATTAAGCATTCTTCTGATGTTTTGCTCTTCTGTTCGACTCACCACGAAACAAAATGTAAGAATCAACTGCATAAATAGCGTTAGCTTACTTGTAGCGACTTGAAGACCTCCGGAAACTGCAGTCAGAAAGTTCCACAGTTGAATGCCCGCCAACATGGTTTGCCTTCCCTGAAATCACCGTTCTTGGGTGCCGCGTCAATACCTTTCCTACTTGGCAGGGCATTATGGGAAATGTGGCGCCTTGACGTCCCCTCTCCAGGAAAACGGCCACTTCGTGCACTGCCAGCTGCTGTTGGCCTAGCTACGTGCTGCTGGCAGTAATCCTCTTTTCGAGCACCTAGCGCCCACTTTCAGTCAATGTCAGTCGGTGTGAAACAAAAAACGCTAACTGACATAGGCTAATTAACGGACCATACGCGGGGCTTATTTACCAAAGGAGTGGTTGGGAGCGTGAGGAAGGAAGACAGTTATGTCGAGGAAAGGGACTCTTGTCTATATGATTATTTTACATGGCAAACTGTGATAACGCTAAACAAAACAACCACACACAACACGCCAGTAATGTGCGCGTCGCGAAATGAATACGGAGTGCGCATATGTCTATTGTACTGTATGTGTCTGTGCGCGCGTGCGTGCGTGTGTGCGTGTGTGCGTGTGTGTGTTACGCGTGCTTTACCGGCCTCATGCAGCAAAAAAAAAATGCATTTCCACAAATAATGGAGTCGGCGTACGTTTTCCTGAGTCTTTCGATTTTATCCAAAAGGTCTGAGCTTTAAAATAAGAACAATAAGTTCTCTTCGAAGGAGCCCATTCTCGCTTTCTAGTTCTTTTACTTAACCTATTTGAATACTCACTTTAAAGTAATTTTCTATCCTGCTCTCGTTGAGTATTTACGGAAGGCAGCGTGACCAGCACATCACTCAAACCGTAATACAAAGCCTAGGATGCCTACATGCAGTTTAGTAGTTTAATCACCGTGGTTCAGTTAGAAGTGCTCTGTTGCGCTCTAGGCTTGCGGTACAAAGCCTTTAGTAATCTGATCCCCAAATATGAAAGGTTGTGCGAGGGTAACGCACTTTTTTTACATGTGTTTAAACATCGCTCTCCTGTGCAATGCTATTGAAGATCGACAGAGACTAATCTACAAACAGTACCTCCATTCGTTTGACTAATGGTGGTGTGACAAAGAACTAGGGAGGAAGAGAGGATCATTTATTAGAGGAAACGCAGAGAGCTCGGCCTGAGGTATACGCTAGTGCCTGTCAAGGCACTCGCGTATTCACAAGCATAATCAAAGCTGGCATCTTTGCTCATGCAGGTGTTGACGCAGCTTCGGGTGCACGTGTGTTCATTGTTTGTTTGTCACCTTAACCGTTGCCCTATGGACGCTAAGCAGAAAGCGAAAAGCTTGTGTCCAGCTTACCCCCCATTAACCCCTAAAGATACTAGCCATAAAAAACAGCGTTTCCGTCTTACTCTCCCTACATGTCTAAAAAAAGAGAAAGAGCGCGACAAGTCACAGGGAAACACAGTACCCGTGTTGTCTGATTCTGTCGCCCATTGTTCCCTTCACGCTGTTTGTTTTCAACGATGTTAACCTACGAGTTCGCCCAGCTCGCTGTTTTGAGGCACTGCTAGTCATAAAACACAAAGAGTTGGAGCACGAACGAAGCAGCAGAATACACTATGGGACAGTTCGAAGTTGTCACAGATACCTGCCAAAATTAGTCTTTTTTTGAGTACTTACTCGGTTATACTTCGTAGTTAATATCTGTGGAAAATTGTTGTGTATTCATCCCAGGGCTCGACTCTCGTGTAAATTGACGGGTTGCACAATATTTATATATATATATATATATATATATATATATATATATATATATATATATATAAAGAGAGGAAAACGACGTCCGATTCCAGGCTAATCAGCTTCCCTTGCTATCAGTGGAATTGGGCTCGTTCTCGCTATGGTGCTTGTAAAATTCTGCAGACCCTTGCCTCTCGGAGCGTGTTGGCTGTCGTCTTTATCTGTTCTAAAAGACGGCAGTATTACACATAACCTCGACGTCATCGGCAGTCGCGCATGCAATACTCAGGTGTCATTCACTACCACATTAATTTGAATACCAAACCCTCGTCGGAAAAGTAAGTAGCAGCCTGAAAGCAGTCAACAGCGTTGCTCAGTATATAGGGAACCCTCGTGATAAGCGATGATCGCGACTTGCCTCCCTGAGCAATTATTGTAAACTCTGCCAACTCTAAAATGTGTCATTCCTACCATCACCATCATATCTAAGTATGTGTGCTGTGTGAATACCTCTCCCAGCAATCACCGATAGTCCCTCCCGTTTATCTATGGACTCAATTCTATCGATGCCAATTTCCAAATGTCATAAATGTACCTAATTCCTTGCCAGCCTCAACCGCGCTTCTTTTCGCCTGACGCCTTTTTGGTTACTCTGTGTGGTAGACCACGTGCTACCCGTCCAAGGAACTACATGGACCTGCACAACAGCACTCAATCCTCCTAATCTTCCCAATCTACACAATACATTTCCATACGCCGTACAAAACGGGTATGGCAGACGTAATCTAGAATATAGTTTGAACTCAAGCCAGGCCGACATAGGAAACAGTTTCTTAACACGAAACGTGCCACTTGTGTAGGGTTATTTTTTATACAAGCCACGCAATTTTATGTTTTGTTTGCTTGGAGACGGCTGCTTGCAGCAGTGTCAGTTGGAGTTGTTCGCACCTCTGAGTCGTGTCAAATGTGTGTGGGACAGCTATATATATAGTTTACGATGCGACACAGGTTGTCTAAGCGACCTTGGATGTCAGTATGCCCCCCATTTGATTACAAGCAGCACGTAGAGTTCATTGGTTGATAACGCTCTCGAGAGCATTACAATCTAGACATTCAAATGCTCAGTGGTGCTATATCTTTGCTTTGTGACCCTTGTTCAGAGCTTCGGAGTTGGAAGGACGTGAAAGGCGCACTGTTGCAAAGCTCTGCCTCGAATAAGCAGCAAGTCCAGTGGTATAATCCGCGTGGTGGATAGAAGATTTCGGGAAAGGGAATATTGTCAACCACTAGAAAGAAGTACGAAGTTGCAACGGTAAACGATACGTCCAGCGAAGATACTGGGTCGAGTGTTTCTGAATGTGCTCTAAAACATTTCAAGCAAAATTTATGCGTGCAATATAAAATGAATTTACGTAAAAGACCCAAGGAAAAGAAAGCTTCGCTTTAAAGAGTAATTTGCGCAAGACGAAAGCAAGCAGTACATGGTTTACAGGAAAGACATACCATGTGGATCTAAAGACCGGGGACTATAGGCTGGACTCCAAGATTGACGATTCGCACTGAGACTCGTTAAGAAATAAAGATTCTCTCTCTATCTCAAACCTAATTCTACTCTGAAATTTCTTGAAACACCCAGTGTGCAGGAATAGTCTGGGCCTATGTAGGAGAAAGCTATATCCACACGTGCAATGCGTGTGTTACACCATTAAAACATAAATGAAGCCTATACAAGAGCGTCAGTGGTTATGGCATCCTGTCGCTGTGCATGCGGCCTTGGGTTCGGTTCCCAGTCGCGGCGGCCGCATTCCGACGGGTACGGAATGCAAAAAAAAAAAAAAAAACGCTCGTGTACC
Source organism: Dermacentor silvarum (assembly GCF_013339745.2). Classification (NCBI taxonomy): domain Eukaryota; kingdom Metazoa; phylum Arthropoda; class Arachnida; order Ixodida; family Ixodidae; genus Dermacentor; species Dermacentor silvarum. The sequence goes on from NC_051157.2 coordinate 108,132,129, forward strand.
GTGCACTGCGTGCATGTTAAATAACCCAGCGTAAGGTCATAATCCTGAGCCCGCCACTACGCCATCACTCATAAGCCACTGTGCAGCTTCTGGACGTTAAACCGCATATATTGCAATTTATAGAACCGCATATATTGCCCCAGTCAGCGTCGGTCGGCAGTGAGCTGAAAAAGGCACGCTGTTGCCAATGATATTTTTGCATGGGTTTCGCTGCGCAAAACTCAAAGAATAAGCGAAATTGTGCTGACGTAAAAAAAAAAGAATCTTTTGCCGCAAAAGATGGTCGGGGCTTCAATTGAGAAGTTTTCATTGTTTTAAAGGACAAAAAATAAGAAGAAGCCATCTGCCAGTGCGGCTACACACCTGTAAAGAAGTAGCAGACGACAGAAAGGTTGCTGGGCCACGATGCCCGCTCCCTGGCCACCGGAAAGGCATGCAGCAGCGCCACGTAAACCACGGCGGCCGAGCGGACCATGGAGAAAGCGAACGCGTTTATCCAGAAGCAAGCCGCGGCGACCACCCAACTCCGAGACGAATCCATGCTCATACGCCGAAGCGTGTCAGCCATGCGACTGCAAGTCGTACGCAGCGTACATGCAAGCGTCTGTCAGGCGACAAGATACGAGAGAAGGCTTATCGTGAGCCCCTCACTTCGCTCATACTTTCAACTCATCAGCCAGGTTCAAGAAACCCGCGAAGACGCGACTAACACAGTAGCACGCTCATGGCATGCTGTAAAAACAACGTAAGACATTGTCATTGGACCTCTCGGCAAACGAGAAAGAAATTACAAGTAAAAAAGTGAGAGGAAGCGCCGAATCATGCAGCAGTTCTATTAAAGTGAATTGATGAAGAAAAATACAACTGACAAAAAATGAAAAAGAAACTGTCTCGAAGCGTTTAGCCCGGGTGGAAAACAAGGGGATTTATCGCAGCAGTTCACTGAATTAATTACAGTCTCATTATGAGGCAGAGGTCAATGGGATTGGAAAAAAAAACAAAGAGACAGACAGAGCAGAGAATGGGTAATTTTTTATATTCTACAAAGAATGCCACAACAATACGACTGCGACGCGTGTTTTAAGTAACTTAATATTACTAGTTGCAGGGCTAGTTCATTCACATTGTACTGATAACTATTAATGAGCACGAAATGAAGACGATGACCGAGGCAGGAACAAGAACATTGGACAAATGCCAGTTTACTAGTTTCTATTTCGGTCCTCGTCATTTAGCATTCATGAATTCTTATCAGTACAACGCCTACAAGACAGGACAAATTGTAACTAAGAGTATAGAGCGACCCTGCCTCTTTAGTTGAACCGCTCAATGCGGCCACCACTTACGGCGCTGTGTTTTCACTGCACACTGCGCATCTGCGCATCTGCACACTGCAAATGCTGCGGGACTGTACTGACACTGTACTTAAAGGAAAAAGTCATGGGTTCCGATTTGAGTAACTATAGACAGCCGCTTGTCCTGGATCGAGGTCTGGGGGGATATGCTCGTAGCCGAATTTCTCGTCAAAACGCGGTTTGTCCCACGCAAATTCATCACCCCGGGAGGGAGTTAGCCCCATGTTCAAACCCCGGACAATACATTATTGTCGTCTTTTCAAGCGAAGCTTGTATACGCTATCCTGCGCCGGCGATGTAACGCTAAAAAATCCGGCAGATCCCACGCCATCTGGGAATCGATGTTATGCGAAGCAGTGTGCGGGGAGCCTATCAATGCAAGACATGTAAATGTAATAAAGGCGCTTCAAAATACAGGCCGGCCAAATTATTTTGTAGGAGTGATATATTATTTCTCTAAATGGAAGGAGATATTACTGTTCTGAAAACGGTTTGTCTTCATTAAGGTATAAGCGATCAAGAGGTATCCCCCAAGGCTCACTCCTGTCGCTATGGCTGCTTAATCTGTAACTAAGTACTGTCCCTTTGCAACAGAATGTGCGCGTGCGTGTACACGCCTATGACATCGCATTTATTGCTGCATGAGTAGACATACATACACTGTACCGTAACCTGCAGACCTACATGAGAAGCCTTAAGATGTGGCTCGATGGCATGTAGCCTCAATCTTAATGTCAGGAAAAGCGCGATCCAAGTTTTTCCTAAAACCATTCGCGTGCACATTTCGCGGCTCTGCCGAAAACAGGTTATCCCACAGGTACAAAGCTATGTAAAAAGAAAGAAACTTCACGTGAGTCATCCCATAGAGTAAATGGCATCCAAGCCACGGCGTGCAGCTGGAACGCACTACGTGCTGGGGACAAGGTTTAGTTCTAAATGAATCTGCTGATGAACTCGTTGTAGCATCCCATGGTGTGCCTGAAATTTCTATTTTGCCAACGCTTGCGTTCATCACAGCGGTGCGTCGCAGAAAATCTTCAACTGCAAATAACTTTCACAAATCTTGATTGTGCGTCTTTGAATTTCCGCATCCGAATTTTCCTTGGAACTAAAGATGGTGCTCCACTAGAAAGTCTGGAGTATCGCTTCAGAGATTGCTTTTCCGAGTCCCCCCACTGCGATTTAACGTTCACAGGTCTGGTCTGGCCATTAAACTTTCTATCATTTCAGTAATGAAAGTCAATCTCTAAAACATTTCTTTTTAGAATGTCATTGTTTCAATATTCGAAGGAAAATATTTCTTAGGAGAGTCATTAAAAGCTCGGATTGAATTGGACTCTTTCGGCGGTCCGTTCCTCAAGCGCTACTGAACTGGGTTACATCTACAGAAACCTTTGTGGTGCCCTCTGCAATTTTCTGTGCAAGTCGAAAGGAATTCAATACAAAAATTTCACATTTCTCTTTTATGTGCAATTCACATATCTGTTTACAATAAAGTTTAGTTGCTGTAGACTTCATCACAATATCAGTTAGCTTTAAATTTTGCAATTTCCAGTTACTAATCTTGCTTCAGTTTATGTTTCTCCAAATTATTATTCTTTTTTTAAACCCTAGCATCGCCTCATTCATTGCCAATCCTCCGAAGTGGGCTGGGCGTTTCTTCGCTAAGAACAAACAAACAAACAAGCAAGCAAACAAACTCCCTTTGTGAGTGCGTGAGAGAGCTGAGGATCATTATCCTCATCATGGTTTTCGCCATCATCACATTCAGCCTTTATTTACGTCCACTGCAGGATGAAGGCATCTCTCCTTGTGATCTCCAATTACCCCTGTCTTGGGCTAGCTGATTCTAACTTGCGCCTGCAAATTTACCAACTTCATCACCCCACCTAGTTTTCTGCCGTCTTCGACTGCGCTTCCCTTCTCTTGGTATCCATTCTGTAACTCTAATGGTCCAGCGGTTATCCATCCTACGCATTACATGGCCGGCTTAGGTCCATTTTTTCCTTTTAGTGTCAACTAGAATATCGGCTATCCCCGTTTGCTCTCTGATCCACACCGCTGTCTTCCTGTCTGCTACGTTAGCCTAACTTTTTTCGTTTAATCGCTCTTTGTGCGGTCCTTAACTTGTTCTCGAGCTTCTTTGTTAACCTCCAAGTTTCTGCCCCATATGTGAGCACCGATAGAATGCAATGACTGTACGCTTTTCTTTTTAACGACAGTGGTAAGCTTCCAGTTAGGATTTGGCAATGCCTGCCGTACGCACTCCAACCCAATTTTATTCTTCTGTAAATTTCTGTCTCATGATCAGGGTCACCTGTGAATCATTGACCTAGCTAAACGTACTCCTTTACAGACTCTAGAGGCTGACTAGTGATCCTGAATTTTTGTCGGTTTTCGTCATATCCACGTATAAAACCAACCAACCAACTAACCTGCGGGCCGGGGCTTAGGGACCACAGCACGTCCACTAAGAATAACTGTAATGCTTATGTGAGCATAGATACTGTAGTTCCAATGACGGAAAATGGCGGGACTGTAACGTTCATAACGTAAGCACTCGCATTACGAAGAGCACAAGGGTGTGGACAAAATGTGAAAATATATCATCGGTGGATCTCAAGGTATCTTGCATTCCTTTATTCCGCTACTTTTTTCATCAGTTGGGAAACAAGGCACCGAATGAATAGATATTGTGAATAGATAGAAGTGTATTTCCCAGCGTGAAAGAAGCCCGCGAGTACACGCAAAATTGCAGAAGTCGGCAGCTTGCGTGTATTCACGGGCTTCAATTTTACGCGAATACACACAAAATTAAGGCGCGACTGTCCACTCGAGGCAATTTGCCTATAATGGCGGGCGTCTTTCACGCTCGGAAAAATACTTTTATGTAGCACGTATTGAGCAACAGAAAGCTGTATCGCGAGTTTTTTCATGTTGCTCTACATTTTTCTCGTTTCCACTTTTCATCTAATTATATTATTTGAAAAATTGATTATTACCTCATTAGAGCTATTAGGTAGATAGGCGAAAAGCAAAAAGATATCTGAGTATCTCCAAGCTACAGCAAACAACATCACCTTAGTTCTTTCCAGCTGCGGGGCATTTGCATACTTTTAATGTTTGGCTGAAGCTACGTCGGCTACCCTGTATATTTTATTACCGTTTCTTTATTTTTCGTCCTCCTCCTTCACTGTCAATTTAAGGAGGAGGACGAAAAATAAAGAAACGGTAATAAAATAAGGGAAGAGAAATAAAATAAATAGGGAAGAGAAAGAAGTGCTCAGGGCTCACCGGTGCTCTGGGCCTCTCGCTATTATGCAGTCTTTTACGGTTCTGCCAGTTTCGTCAACGTATTCTCATCAAGAATGAGCAGGAAGACGCTCGCACGACCACCTGAACAAGGTCAGCCGTCTACTTCATCGCTCATGTTTAGGCGACATGACTTTGGCAGCTCGGACCAGCTCCATTCCTGGGAGAGCTCAACGCCCCAAGCCATGGACTCCGACAACGAATACAATATAGTCATGGGCCGTCGTATGAAGAAGAGGATGCGCCAGATGTCAAGTGTTAGACTTCATCTAACGAGAGGGAGCAGCAGTCTTTCATGGTCTCGTATACGTGCCGCTTACGGCGTCACACAACCTGAAGTCCTTAAGTAGGCAGTTTTTATATGAATATTTTGAAAGTGTGGCCCCTGGTCAAGTCAACGAAATCCGGATTAACACTCGAAAAAACATCCTGACGGTAGATGCCAAGAGTTCAACTATAATAGAGAAGTTAAAGACTATTCCAACATTAGGCGGAATTCCCGTCCGTTCCTTTTTTACTTACCGGAAGGAGTCAACGACTGGTGTAATTTCTGATGTTGACCTTGACATCAAGAATCTTGACCTCAGGAATTTACTGAGTTCGTCGGTGCAGATTCTTGAAATTCACCGCTTGGGGAACTCCCGGTGCATCAAACTAGTATTTGCTTCTTCAACTTTGCCAATGACTGTCAAAGTGGGGTACGTGATACACCCCGTCCGACCATTCGTCCCGAGGCCTCTGCAGTGTCGGAAATGTCTCAAGATTGGTCACGTAAGCGCTGTGTGCAGAAATCAAGTGACCTGCCAGCGTTGCGGTGGGCAACATAATACCGCCGACTGTGATGCACCTTCATTGAAATGTCCCAACTGTCCTGGCTCTCACGAAGCAACGTCGAAGGATTGCCCGAAGATGCAGCAGGAAGTTCGTATTCTCCGGAAAATGTCAAAAACAAGTCTTCCCATAGACAGGCTGCTCAATCTGTTCGCCGAGACAGACAGCGCTCGCCTAAGAAGCGCCATCCAATGACTTCAGGAGAACCGGATTGTGGGGCGCAGGGGCCTCGACAACCTCTGTCTGTGCCGGCATCGAGGACGGTAACCGCGCCTACAGCAAATTCAGGTTCTCCGAGAGCACAGGGCGCACATTCGTCGCCCCTGGGTGGCACAGACACAGAGTGGCCTTCGCTACCCGGTAGATCCACGGGCACGATACCATGCCGTAGTGTTCCTCTACGTCAAGAAGTGGATTCTAGGGCTAGTAAAGCCGATGACCCTATAGGCAAAGAAGGAGCTGAAAAGAATGACCAAGAAAGCGTTGAAAAAATGCTGCAATGCCTGCTACAATCAATGCGCGTGATTCTCTGAGGTCTCCAGACTCCGGCCGCTAAAAGCGCCGTGCATGTCCCCGCCGTACTGGAGCAGCTGATCGCTGCTCTTTACGTAATTTAATTACCTTGCTTGGCACCTGTGCTGCTCACGCAGGAGAAGCCCATACACAAGCTTCTTCGCCGCGAGTTTTTGTGAACTTTCAATTGTATTCGTGACTCCGTCCATGCTCTGGAAGGTAGATGACACGTTTGAATGACCTTTTTGGACTTTTTTGATAGCCATGAAGATGCTGAACTTGCCTTTAATGTTGTACATCCTTCTTCTATGCCATCATCACCCCTCAGCCAGCCTTTATGTCCCCGTTCCCCCCGCCCCCTGTGCAGAGTAGCAGGCTAGATCATGCTAGCTCAGGCCGACCTCTCTACCTTCCTTCAAATAAATTATCTCTATCTATCTCCTCCTTCACAGGTTCATTTCTTTCTCCGACTCTTTTCATTATGCACAATAGCATCTAGGCGGGTACATATATACACGCCGGCAGACTTATCCAGATTTCATTAAAGAGCTTTCTCTCTCTGTCCAAATTCCGGTGCCGGTCATGAACATTATTCAGATCAGTTTGAAGGCACGTGAGGTTGGCGTAGTAGATATAACGATATCGTCAGCAAACAACAAACTTGTAAAAAAATGTTGTCGCTCGAGTTAAATGTTCAGTCGGCAGTAGAGCACCGCTTTTTGCTATTCTTGGTGACTGACTTACATGATCGCACCCTAGCAGAATCGCTTGGGCCTATCAGGAACACACCACTGAGAGTGAGCGGCGCTGATCCGCGAGGTTAAATTTCGGTGCTGCTCTTGTTCCAACTTTATGTACCAGATTTAAGTAGTAACGTAGTACACCCCCTTACCTACAACTATGCTCATGAATAGAGTTCGGAAAACCGGGATGGAAACATTAGTAAATTCTGACCAAGATCTGGACATTAAACCCCTACAGAGTGGGACACGTTCCGGGACAGTGCATGATGTGCCGAAATACGTTGAATCTGTTTTTCGATTGCATTAAAATGTTTTTCATGTTGTGGCCACCAAAACAAACGTTGCCTAATTCTCTACCATTGAATTAGATTATGAAGAACACCTCAAGTGGTTGCCTGCTCAGCCTGTGTCAGTTTCTCATTCAAAATAGTTGGCTGGAGAACAAAAGCTTCGTTTCTCACAGAGAAGAAAGGTAAAAACCCGAGCGCTCGTGTTACGTCAAAGTCCTAATCGCCATTCGCTGTACTTGGCAAACGCACGCACTCAATGTCAGGTTTCCTCGCGAGCATCTTCAAGTTTTCTGCTAGCAGGACCCTCCAACTTTTCTGCTACGGAATCTTAAATTTCAAACTGGGACTCTACGTCAAGCCTCGCTATTTCCAGCCTCGCTGTTGAACTCCTTATAAATCCACGCTTATCAATAGTTCTGGAAGCCGCATAAGTGTGTTCGCACATGACAAGCGTATATCATGCTCCGGAGGGAAGGAGCTAAGAAGTCTGCGAGAATCCAAAACAGGTGCTGCCTTTGTTTCTCGAATTATATATGCTGAACTGGGCACCATGTATGCAAGACTGAGGGACTTGATAGCTAGTCTCATCAACGCCTCTTGAATGACTTCACACCCTCGTATAGCAGAGCTTGGTGCAGCACACACTAGAGTACACACAAGACACAAAGTATCGTCCCAGAACCGCTTTCGGCGTGCTAAAGCACAATAGTCGGATGCATTTTCGGCAAACCTCAGCGTTTCATACGTGAGTGCCTGTGATGAAAATAAAACTAGGTAGTTGCGAAAAGGTCAAGCTTTCAGTTTGGAGGCTGTCTGAAATCAGACACTTAATCATGAACCACTGTGGCAGGCACCGCATGACACTTGATGCGCATAAAATATATGGGTGCTTTCACAATTCTTGCAATTGTAAAAGAATGAAAGATAGTTGGCAGCACAAGTTATTTGCGCGCTCAGGGCACATAAGCACCGGAAATCACCAGTGCTCCCTATGAAGGCTCCAATATTATCATCAGCGGAGTGGCACAGTATGTACAAGCAAGTCTATTAAATCACTGGAAACGTTATAGAAAACATAGGAAACATGGGCAATCGGTAATTTTCCGTGACATCCAACATGAACTCTGCAGATTTCGGGAGAACAAAGTTGCTGAAAACCAGGTGCAATCAGTTCGGTACATGAATATACGCAGCTGACACTAACATCAGGACACTTTGGAAACCAGGGACATGTCCCGGAAATCCCAAATCTATTCATGACACATTGTTGATATCAAGGCCCGTAAATTACTCTTAAGCAGTGTCTAATGGACTGATTTCAGAACAGTGTAATCAGCTTTAAAGCGAAGAGACGAGATTGTCTTCATAATTTTCTCAAGCCAGTTTAGTCAGTATTTATTTTTATTTACATTCACAAATCTATAATATGGGCCTTATTTATATGTTAAATATACGCAGTCCTGCTAAATACTTGGGTTTTCTTAGATATTAATACGTAGTAGAATACTCATCTACCTTACTTGCCTTATTCTGTAGTCTTCAAGCCTTTTTCACGTTCGTAGACGAGAGTTTTAATTCATTACGCTACACGGCTTTAAGACTTGGCTTGTGATGCTTTCATTTCGTTCAAGAGCGTAGTGTCAAAGAGTTGGCAGTTGCTTAGCAATGATACGAAAGTCGGTTTCCTACGTAATTATTGTGGTGATATAAATGTGGTCCAATAATTACGTTTGCTGAACTTGCCATTTACAGAAACTGCGTCATTGAATTGACATCTGGACAATACAATTTTGCAGTGTAACATCTACCCGAGCTAAACAAAGTGCAAGTTTCCTCGAGTGGCAAGTCGAGCGGCAGTTTTGCCTGTATTCTTGGGCTGCTTTCACGCTCAGAAAAACACATTTCTGTAGCACGTATTGAGCAACAGAAACCTTTATCAGGAGTTTTTCATGTTGCTCTACATTTTTCTCATTGAGACTTTTCATCTAATTGTAGTAATTGGTAAGTTGATTACTTAATTACGACTAATTATCTAATTAGACGGAATGCCAAAGATATTACGAGTATCTCCAAGCAACGGCAAACATTACCTTGGTTCTGTCCACCTACGAAGCATTTTCATACATTTACATATTTGGCCCAAGTTAAGTGAAACACCCTGTATGCCAATGCGTTTCCTTGCTTGCAGGGACACGGTGAGTGTGCAGACTGTGCTTTTAATTAAAGATTACGTGCCTATGCAAATGACGGAATCTTAAACCACGTCGCAGCTGATCCCACTCGAGTGTTGGCGTCAGAATGTTTCAATTGTACGTTGAGGATGCAGCAATACAGCTCAGACTCATTGTAGACACGCAGAAAACATGCGCAAGAAAGCGGTTAGTCAAACATTTAGAGACCTGAACGACTGTTTGTCCTTCGATGCTCGATCCAAGATTGCTTGTCTTCCGATTTTCGGTGCAAGATTTATTTTAAAACGAACGCCTTACTATGCCAGTCGAGCCGAGTTTCGCCGTCGCCAGCAGTTTGACCTTCAATTGAGCGCAGCTGCGCCGTAGCCTTGGCAACGTGTCACGTGACTCACCGCGCCAAGCTCCTCCGCGTGCGCTATCCACCGCCGCCGCCGCCAGCTTGGCGCATGCGCTTTCCGCAGCTAGCTCGCCACCTGACCACGTGACTCACCGCGCACCTGGCTAATGGCGAATTCCGTTAGGTGAACAGGAGCAGTGCGCCGCGCAGGGCAGAGTCCGGTGCCAGCGCAGTGAGAGCAAGGACATTCGACCCACCACCGGAATGCGCCGTGCATCCGGAGAGCAGGTGGGAGGGGGACATGTGAGGAGAAATGTACCATGTAACTAAAGCAATCGACATCCCAGCATTCTTTGCAGGAGAGCGGCAAAACACGTGTGATCGTGTTGTCATCTGTCGGGCGAAACGCTGTCACCGTCCAGCGTCTCAAGCACTTCAGCAAGGCCAAGACGCTTTGCTGCCGCTGTCCCTCGTGCATCCGACGAGAAGCAAGGGCGACTAGAAATGCCAGGATCTGTCGCTGAATCGCTGCGAAGCTCGCTCGTATCACTGAATGTATTCGCGGGCTTCTTTCACGCTCGGAAAAACACTTTTACGTAGCACGTATTGAGGAACAGAAAGAGCTGTATCGGTAGTTTTTCATGTTGCTCTACAATTTTCTCATTGGAACTTTTCATCTAATTATAATATTTCAGAAGTTTATTAATAAATAATTAGGACCTAACTATGGGATTAGGCGCAATGCAAAAATTAATCTGAGTATCTCCAAGAGACGGCAAACAACACTTCCTTGGTTATGTCCAATTACGTGGCATTTGCATATTTTTAATGTTTGGCTAAAGTTACGTGGGACACCCTGTATGGCAAGTGCCGGAGCGCGTCACTGGCAAACGGAGGAGGGCCCCATTTGATACTGTTCAACAATCGTGCAATGCGTCTTCCTAGCGGATCATTCTCGCTTACGTGATGCACGTAAACGCTAGAAATGCAATGCGATACACTACCATTGCAAGCTCGCGGATTTTGCTCACCGCGGAACCCTTCATTGCAGGACAATCTCAGAGACAGCGATAGTGCGATAGTAACGTCGCACACAGATGACTGCGGCCCGGAGATTAAGCAATGCGAGTGTCGTAAACGTCGTGATAAGATACGCTCGTGGGTGCCAGCGCTGAGCCGGTATATTGCACGTGAATGTACTGGCGGTAAATGCACCGACCACTGAAGTCGAGATCTGCCTCTCTATAGCGTTTATGCACCATTTAAGGACCAGTCCTTTTCTCTCGCTCTCTCTTCTTTTTTTTTTCTTTAGCACGCGCTGGAAGGTGAAATAAATGGTTTGAACGCACTTGTGTCTTGCGCGTATCGGTATTTTAACCGGTAGGTATGCGTTGCTACAATTTGTCTTCCGCGCATTAACACTAGCAGCGTATTATAAAATCGTATATTGATGTATATCGCCAGGGTGATTATTAATATTAACATACTTGTCGAGTTAGCCTGCAGTCAAGCCTTTCTGAAGTTTTAGAAATTGAGAGCCCAAAGTACATATGGTTCATTCTCAAAAACTAGCGGACACCTACGGCCCATCAGAATACCCCCGAGACCACTGTTAGCTCGTGACGGCAGCCGACTTCAAGCCGTAAAATAACAGCCATGCGGATATAGCATTGTGAAACCTATGAAGGCCAATACAAACGCACTTTTCACCGTTCATGGTTTTGGAGAATTGGACCTATCATATGAGGCCCGTAGCCCGAGTCTGGGCCACGTTTTCCAAAATGACGTGCCACAGTGCCTTGATGCCCTGTGATACAAAGTAACCCCTCTGCCTATCCACAGATGGCACCTGGATGCTTTAATATCTAAAGCCTCTTTATAAGTATCAAACTGAGAGAAGTTTCTTTATTTCTTTTCGTTCTTTCTACGGTTAGTTTCACAGCTTTCACAATAAAGAACAGCCACATTCGTAGTGGACGTGCACCTGTAAAGAAGTAGCAGATGACGGGCCGATTGACGGGGCAGGACAAATGCTCCCTGGTCACCGGACAAGTGCGCAGCCGCGCCACGTACACCACGGCAGCCGAGCGGACCAGGGCGAAAGTGAACCCGTTTATCCAGCAGCACGCCGCGGCGACCGCCCCACTCCGAGGCGAGTTCATCACGCCTCCGAAGCTCCTCCTCGTTCCTTCAGCTGTAAAGTGCCCATCAAAAGATGTTTATCACCCTCCAAGATAAGACAACCACTTACTGCGACCTTGTATCTGCTACAACGCCTCCGGTCTGTCGACCAAGAGTCACCGACGCAGCGTGTGGACTACTACGTTGCGAGAGACAGTGCCGAAAGAATACTTACCTCTCGGATGCGAGCAAGAGAGACAGAGGTTTTCGCGTGGCTTCGTCTTTCCATTGAATTTCCTGTCGCTCGAATCGAATCGCGATTCACCGAGGAGGGCCTGGATTCATAGATTTCGTGCATCTGGACAGCTACCCGGGGCAGCGTACTCGGTCCGATCATCTTTCGGTACTCTTCTCGCTTCAGCGTGACGCAGTGCCCGATGCAACGCCTAACTACCGAACGACACGAGACATTTTCAACGCGATAGCGTTAAGGGCCCTGTGTCACAAAAATCTAGCGTCGGCGTCGGTGTCGGCATAGGCGCCGTCGTAAGCATCGGTGTTTGTGGCGGACAAGTTCATCCCGAACCACCCCGACCACATAGGCCCTCCGCGGGGTGCAAGGCGTTAGTGAGCAAAAATTGAATTTCTCGAACTAAAATCTATCAGAAAAATCGTATAGTACGACTTGACTACAACCTACAGACAAGAAATCGTCGGATTTTAATTTGAATGTACGGGAAAACATACTTCTGTTACAAGGAAACTCAAACACAAATTCCTTTTCCAGCACTTCTGCCATAACAACAGCGACGCACTCGGGTAGATTACTTGCGAAAACCCCATCCACATGGCGCTCGCCTCCTCGCAGCGTGAATTTTGAGAGATCAAAATTCAGCATAGAAAGCTTCTATTGGAAAAAGGCAGCAGAAAATGTCCCTAACAACACGGCAGCAGGCCCCGATGAAATCCCAATACAGCTAATCAAAAACCTCAGTCCAAAAAGCAAGGCACTGCTGACTAATGCCATAGAGCAAGTGATTAGAACAAAGAATATTCCCGTTGGATGGCGTGAAAGCAAGATGAATCTCATCTACAAAGGCAAAGGAGATAAGGATAAGACGAGCTCGTACAGGCCAGTTACAGTAACGTCGGTGATATATAGAATGGCAATGCAAGCCATAAAATTAGAACTGTCGAAGTGGGTGGAGGAAAACGGTGTATTGGGGGAACTACAGAATGGGTTCAGGCCAGGCAGACGCTTAGAAGACAATATGTTTGTACTAACTCAGTGCATAGAGATTTCAGTAGCTCAGAAAAGACCTTTATGGGTAGCATTTCTAGATATTAAAGGAGCTTATGACAACGTAGACAGGGAATTGTTGTGGGATATTCTTCAATACGAAGGCATAGATGACGATTTCGTGGAGCTGCTGAGGGAGATATATCGAGACAACCAAGTACAAGTGGCATGGGAAGGCCGAAAAGGAAATGAAATGGTGGGAATTCACCAAGGATTGAAGCAAGGATGCCCTCTGTCACCATTGTTGTTCACGCTTTACGTCAAGGGCACAGAAAGACGACTGGAAAACAGCGAATTAGGTTTTGATTTATCCTACATGCGTAATGGACAAATGGTGCAACAGAAGGTCCCTGGATTGATGTACGCAGACGACATTGTGCTACTAGCGGACAATAAAAAAGATTTACAGATACTTGCGAATATCTGTGGGAACGCAGCGACAAATCTAGGCCTTAAGTTTAGCACAGAGAAATCAGGGATTATGATCTTTAATGAACACACGAGTAACTTCGTGGTGTCAATTCAACAGCAAGTAATACCCATAGTGAAGCAATATAAGTACCTCGGCGTACACATAAACGAAGGAAAGTATTACTCAAGCAACCACCAAGATAATCTGAAAATAAAGGGGAAGCGGAATGCAGCATTAATGAAACACAGAGCACTGTGGGGCCACAATAAGTATGAGGTGGTGCGTGGAATCTGGAAAGGAGTAATGGTGCCAGCGCTAACATTCGCAAATGCCATTATATGCTTAAAATCGGATATATTGGCGGGTTTAGAAGTTAACCAAAGATCAGTAGGCCGGTTGGCTTTGGGAGCACACGGTAATACGACAAATGAGGCAGTGCTTGGAGACATGGGTTGGGCCTCTTTTGAAGTCAGAGAAGCACAAAGCAAAATTAGTTTTGAAGAAAGGCTCAGGAACATGGATGAAAATAAATGGGCGGCTAAAGTGCACAAGTATCTCTACATGAAAAGTATCTCTAGGAACTGTGCAGTGTGCAGTGCGCGAAATGTGTTTGTGGGATGACATTCTGTGTGGACAACACTACTCCTGCGTGTAGTGTGTGAAACGTGCACAACCGCGTATTGGACAACGTGTGTAAATAGTAGCTCATTGTACGATATCATAATCACCTGTCACCTACCTCTCTCTGTATCTCCCACTTCCCCTTACCCCAGTGAGGAGTAGCAGGCTAGAGACACGCTCTCCAGGCCGACCTCTCCTCCCTTCTCTTCATTAAAATCTACTCTCTCTCTCTACATGAAAAGCGTGGACACAGAATGGAGGAAGAGGTCAAAGAAGTTGGCAACCAAGTACAGGATAATCGAAACTTTAAATAGACAACCAGGGGTCATCAGAAAGAAAGTGAGAGAAATAGAGACCGTGAATTGGATGCAAAGAATGGAAACGAAAAGGACAATGGAGATTTACAAGAATGAGAAGAAAGAAATTAGAAGGGAAAATCTGTACGATAACACAAAGGGCAGTGCCTTGCTATTTGAGGCTCGAGCCGGTTGCCTAAGGACGAAAACATATCGGAACAAATATTCGGAACTAGATGAGACATGTGTATGCTGCAGTAAAGATCCAGAGACCACTCAGCACATCCTAATGGAATGCGACGGGATCAACCCAGCGAGAACCGTAGGTAACGTGCAACTCCCAGAAGCGCTTGGGTTTAAAGTGGAAGGAAACATAAACAGATCAGCCGTAGAGATCAGCAAGAGACGATTAGAGTACTGGTGGAAAAAAAGCAGGGAAAAGATGGATACGACCTGATCTCTTAAAATCATAGGCAGCGGTACAAGCTAAATTTTTGAAAAAGGTATACAAAAATGCGAGATAAAGAACATGTGTAGTATACCTGATTAAATCAAGCAGGCTAGGTGACTATTTGTCGCCACCCCGTTTCAAAGGGGATGCCAATAAATCATCATCATCATCATTCGTAAAACGGTAGCGGGGCTCAGAGGCGAAGGTGGAGAAAAAAGAAAGCTGCAGTTGCCGGGAAGCCTGACAAGCACTCAGGCATCTTTTAACGCTGTCGTGTTCCACTCTTAAAGGCGAAGCTTAAACGTGATGATGATATGTCTTCCAAATTTTTGTTGGGTTATCGCTTATGCAATGATGCTTGGAGAAAATGATATCCCCGAAGGTGATCGATTGAGAATGCGCCTTCTTATTTCGAAGCAGCGACGCGTGTAAGAGAAATTTATGTCTGCGAAATTTATGTCTTGGAGCTGCGCTCTAAAACGCTATGTGCAGGTTTTCGCGGTGACCTGAACAGACTGGAATGTTCTTCGGGTTTATGTTTATTATAGAGTAGATAAGTAGTATGCTCGGGTGACGTGGAGTCAAATTTCGAGAGAGAGAGAGAGATAAAAGGAAGGCAGGGATGTCAAATTTCGAAGTGTGTATGTAGAATAATTGGGGGCCAAAGAATATTGATAATCTCTGTTTTTTTTCCTGTTTAAGGGTTTATATAAAACTCTTAAAAAATAAGGGGCCTTCTCCTCTTTGGAGAATCGAAAGTGGCAGAAATGTGATATTTAGACATAATGAGTTACGGGTGAGATTTACCAAAAGTTCAACATGGCTGGAGTCACCGAGTCACTATATGCTTGGAAAATTATTACTGAATACTAGTTTCGTTCATATTTTCATGCGTTATGCAAGAAACGTAGTTGTTTCCCGGTCTCCTCGGTGAACTAAATTAAGCATGCCATTTTTATTTTCGTTGAAGTAGAAGCGCGATGTAGGTGATGTACGAGAAAAGTTTAAACTGTGTTGTGTAATTAAAGATTTTGCCGAAAATTACATAAGCTAATGTTTCAGAGCATTAAATGCTTATTTGTATTTCCGCTTTAGCTCTCAGGCTGTGGCGTTTTGTAGAAGCACGAGCTAATGCTATCATGGTCCTGAGACCAACCACGTGAGAGCACACGCTCTGCCTTCGCGCGACGCCGCAGGCGAATTCCAACGCTATGAGCAAGTGATCCCGCCGTTCTTCGCATGGAAAAGCCTGCATGAGCCTTCACCTTACACGAGCCTCTTAAGCGCCAGACAAGGCTATCTGTGGAGTTCTACGTATGAGTCAATGAACAAGTGAACATCGGCCCGTCCCCGCAAACGAAGAATATGCAAGGTTTTGACATCTATCGGGCCCAGAGGATCATGTGCCGCACGCTACGACAACTGATAGCTAGGTTTGTCTGCCAGGTGCCGGCGACCGGCTGCTTGCTTACCAATGAGGCAGGCGCGGCGCGTTCGAGAGCGTACCGCTGCATGCACATCCTGTAGCGAATCCAGTGTTCCAAAACAAGCGACGAAAGGGGCCCCGAGGGAGACGCTTGAACGCTTCAGTTGTTTTCTCCCACGTATTTGCTAGGTTCCTCTCTCTTGCCAACTGAAAGAACCACTCTGCATTCCCTCCCGATTCGGGCGCTCCTTCGGAATTGGTCCTCGAGTAGGCGTTACACGTTAAACCATTTTCATTCAATATGAATCAACCAGTCTTCCTACAATACTGTAAACCCGGAGAGTTCGACACCCTATATATCATGCATGGTTCTCGGTAGTCACGGAACCCCGACATACAACAGTGAACAGAAAAGAACCACTAGGTTGTCAAAATTGATCACCAGCCCTCTAGTATGTATCACCAGCCCTCTTCATTTTTTAAATTTTATGACTATACGTGTTTAATCAATTTCTTCTTATTATTTAATAGCGCGCGTGAGAAAAAGAAAGTGGCGCCACTACTGTGACAGAGACCTTGCAGAACGTATTTTATTTCACTTCAATAACTTCAAAAACGCACGAAAGGCATTCTACCAAGGCACAGTAACGGCATTTGTACAGGGACGCAGCGGCTGCCTTAGACACTTAAGCCGCTCTTTAAGCACAAACGAGCACTCCATTCATAGAGGACCAGCTGACTCGTCAGCTATTCTAACCGCAGCTGTAACGAAGTGCTCAAGACTCTTGCAAATGGCCAAACTAAGTACGTACGACCACTGAGGATCATTGGAATACGCCTTTTCGCTAGGACGCACGTCGTCACCATCAATAAGTAGCAATTCTCCAAGCCACTCACTTTATAAAAACATATGAGACAACAAAAAAGTGGGTAATTTGTACGGATACCTTACCGGCTTTAGCATGTCTTAAAAATATTGATGACAATGAACCACAAGCATGAATAACGTACCCAGCACTGAACCGTTTAACGCAGGCTACTGAAAGAACACATGAAGTGATATTGTAACGGTATTTCGAGGAGTAAAATACAATAACTGGTTTACTAAGGGCGAACCTGTGCCCTGAAACTATGTACACGAAGAGATTTCTAGAACGTTCCACACGAGCGTCTCTGTGCCGAACGCACTTCTTTTCCTTCTCCAGTGATGGTCCGCGCCACTGTCTCGTGAGCATGCACGAGCGGCATACATTGCGTCACCCCACGAAACCAAGCAGGCGCGCGAGGACATAGCAGACGCTCTTTTTGACACAATGGCTCGCTGGCTACCGTCGTAGAACATATGTTTAGGAGCAGACTTGCGGCATTACTCCCCCTCCCAATAAGCATCGTCCCAATGCAGACAGGGGAGTAGCTAAGTTTGTCGGAGGCTTTTCGTTATCGCTCGTAGTAGGGCTTCATGCGGACTATGTGGAAGACGTCAGCAATGTTAGGGCGTTTAGTGCGCTCGTTTTCACTAGGGATGACTTCGTAAGTCAGGTCGCTTAGTCGGCGGATAACCTCATACGGGCCAAAGTACCGTCGTAGTAGCTTTTCTGAGATTCCGCGACGTCGCACTGGTGTCCATACCCATACCTTGTCACCCGGCTGGTACTGAACTATTCGGCGGTGCCTGTTGTCAGAACGTGCGTCCTTGCATTGTTGATGGCGTAATCGGCATCGTGCCAACTGGCGGGCTTCTTCGGCTCTTTGTAGGAACTCGTCAACGTCGCACGGGTTGCCGTCGTCATTATCTGCTGGCACCATGGCATCCAGCGTTGTTGTGATGGTGCGCCCATAGACAAGTTCAAACGGAGTGACACGAGTAGACTCCTGTAGGGCCGTGTTGTAGGCGAATGTAGCGTAAGGTAGGATCTCGTCCCAAGTCTTATGTTCGATGTCAACATACATTGACAACATGTCAGCCATGGTGTGGTTCAGGCGTTCTGTCAACCCGTTTGTTTGGGGCTGGTATTCAGTGCTTTTTCTATGACTAGTGTTAGTCATCGTCATCAAGTACGGCATCAATTCAGCTGTAAATGCTGCACCTCGATCTGTTATGACAAACATTGGGGTGCCATGCCGAAGCACTATGTTGTGAACAAAAAACATGGCAACTTCGACGGCCGTTCCCCGCTCAAGGCAGCCAGTTTCAGCATATTCGTGTCAAATAGTCGGTCGCGATAACGATCCACCTCTTCCCTGATGACGATGTGGGAAATGGTCCAAGAAGATCCATCCCAACTTGTTGAAATGGAGTCTTAGGTGGGTCTATGGATTGAAGAAGACCAGCTGGCTTTACTGGTGGTGTTTTGCGCCTTTGACATTCGCGACATGTCTTCACGTCTGTACTGACGCTAATAAATTCGGACAATAATATTTTGCATGGATTCTGGCGAATTTTCGGGTGACACCCAAGTGGCCTGATGATGGGTCATCATGGCAGGCTTCTAATATTTCAGGCCACATAACTAACGGTATGACGAGTAAGAACTTTTCATTGTTGTTTTGGAAGTTTCTCTTGTACAGTGCGTCATCTCGGAGGCAGAATGAAGATAATCCTTTCTTAAACACTCGTGGAACTTCAACGTTATGCCCTTCGAGATACTTTATGAGTGGCAGCAAATCTGCGTCGGCCCATTCAAGCTCGGCGATTTCCGCGGCTCGCATAACACAAAGGAATGGGAAATCGTCGTCTTCGGAAGGAGGATAGCCGACCGGTGGGCGTGACAAGCAATCAGCGTCGTTATGCTTTCGTCCAGAATTGTATACAACGGTAATATCGTATTCTTGGAGTCTTAGGCTCCACCTCGCAAGTCGTCCGGATGGGTCTTTCAAGCTTGCCAGCCATCAGAGTGAATGGTGGTCGCTGACTGCATGAAACGGCCTGCCGTAGAGGTATGGTCTAAACTTGCTGATGGCCCATATGACTGCCAAGCACTCCTTCTCCGTCGCAGAATAGTTTCTTTCAGCTTTTGAAAGAGTGCGGCTAGCGTACGCTATGACCTTCTCTTCTCCATTTTGCCTCTGAACTAAAACTGCGCACGAGCGTCTCTGTGCCAAACGCACTTCTTTTTCTTCTCCAGTTATGGTCCACGCCACTGTCTCGTGCGCGTGCACGAGCGGCATACATTGCGCCACCCCACGAAACCAAGCAGGCGCGCGAGACGTAGCAGACGCTCCAAGGTATATCTACCTTGGACGCTCTTTTGACACAGTGGCTCGCTGGCTACCGTCGTAGAACATATGTTTAGGAGCAGACTTGCGGCAATATTACAGTGGGTCCAGGGACGTGCAGGTATAGCAGACAACGGATTAGTGGACTCGTTGGCAAAATCGGTCAATAAAGCTGCAGAAATTCAACTCATCCCTTTATCAGAAATGGACACGCAATGCATATTAAAAGTACTAAAGAAGGAATTGTGTATGTCAACCTCGTTTACTGAAAGTACTAAGGAATGAATTCTTTACGTAGCGGACCCTCAACTCAAATACCAGCTGGATGTACTTCTTTCGAAAAGTACCGAAACACTAATTCATCGACTGCACCTTGGGACAGAATACGGAAAACATTTTCTATTTTGCATAAAACGGGCTTCATCCCCGGTTTGCTCCTATGGCATCGACGATGAGGATGCGTACATACATACATACATACATACATACATACATACATACATACATACATACATACATACATACATACATACATACATACATACATACATACATACATACATACATACATGGACAGTTAGCCCCCTAAAAGAGCGTGAAGTACTTTTACCACCCGTCTAATACTAAGGCCGTAAAATCATTGTGTATCATCGAGTGATGATGCATTTTAGGTAACTATCACCGTACTATAACTATCGACGTATTATATCACAATATTTTCTTCAGCCAGTAGTGCGAATATTCCTTCTTATTTCAATGTAAACTCAGGACGTTTATCTTTTCTGAAGCAAAGATGCTGCGCCGACAAAGAACCTATAATACAGGCGCTTCTGAATGGCCCTTAACCTAACTTTAAAAAAATGCTGCTGAAAACGATCAAGAATGGATGGATGGATGGGATAACTTTATTGTAAGTTGCTGCGGGCTACGGGGCGCAAGGCCCCATAGAGCGGGCTACTCCCACGTTGGGATGCATACATACATCAAGAATGGGAATGTAGTTTAAATTTTCGCCCGATGAAAAGTAAACGGAGAATAATAAAGAGACGAATTAACTATTTCACATAACAAAGAGAAGAGAATAACCACTAACAGGGCACTAGCATCGCACATGAGTCGTCTGCGAAGCCACCGAAACCGCAACGGCTCCGCAGCGCCCCTGCTTCCATTGCGAAAATAGGGTCACGAAAGAAGAATTTTCTGGCCGTTGCTCGAAGTCCCACGGCCAGATAGCAAAAATGTAGCCGAACCACCCGTCTACTTGCTCGCCGGGTCATCACCTTGAAGCAGTGATAGTGGCTCGGGCTGCGGAGTACTTCGAGCGAAAGCGGTCAGTCGTCGTAAACGTGGTGCCACTAACGGTTTCCCCTTCTACCCAGGCTGCCGAATCTGCAGTCGCTCCTCGATGTGTATGTAGATATTGTTTCTTTTCTTGCTCTAGTATAATTTCCTACTACCTTTCCCTGCGCCATTTTCTGTAGAAGTTGGCGTAGTTCTCCCTTCGAGTGCCAGGAAGCCAGGAAGTAACAATGTTTCCCTCCCTCGTACTTCGCCCTAAGGCATGGGGGAAACAGCCATCAACTGGAACGTGTCCGCGACGCAGAGCTCTATCCATTAGCGCCTTCGCTTGACTGCTAGCGAGAATTCCGCTGCGAAGGTCGGACTTCCTGAAATGGTCTCTACTCCTCGATTTACGTACCAGCCTACGGTGGCTGTATTGAAAAACGGCCACCATCAAAAGCAAAACACCTCAGTGGGGGAAAAAAAACGTTGCAATTCGGGATTGAAAATGAATGCGCTAAAGCATTAGTTAAAGGGAAACTGAGACATCCACCCAAATGTAGCAATTTGCTACAATGGAAACCCAACCGGGTTCCTCGAAAGAAAGCCTCGCAGTTGAAGAAAAATTCGTCCTGGTCCGGGACTCGAACCCGGGACCACCGCCACAGCCTTTGCTTCGAGTTGTCGACAAATTCGACTTCGCCCTGCCATCTGCTAGCCGCCTGGTTAGCTCAGATGGTAGAGCGGCTACCCCGGAAAGGCGGTGGTCCCGGGTTCGAGTGCCGGACCAGGATGCACCGACAGTAGCCGCGTTTACATGAACGCGACAACTGGCGCATCGCATCGCATCACATTAATTTTCAAGTGCATCGCATCCATGTAAACGGGGATAATGCGCTAGGAAAGCGCGTCGCATTATAGCGTCCGGCAGGGGTGGATTGAGACGCGTAAGTCGACTTTCGCAATGCATGTAAACGCGATTACAGCGCATTAGGAATTATAGGAAATACAATTTGCTGTGGATCTGCTGGGCGCTCGCCGAGCTGCTTCGTGGCGTGACGCCGGAAGCGTCTGCAAGCGCTGCTTTGCGTTCAATGTGCGTGTGCCGCCACCATCGCACCAGGGGTGATGCGCTACATGTAAACGCTAGCGCATCGCATTACACGTGATGCGCTAGGAAATGTGATGCGCTACTGTCGCATTCTGTCGCATTCATGTAAACGCTGCTAGTGAACGCTTCGGTGGTCTCAGCACTACGACGCCTCGATGCCAGCATTCGAAGGGACGCTGGCATCAAGAAGCACTACCAACGCCACCTAGGTGGCGTTCACCGTACTCAGCACAGCGGAGCGTGGCCTCCGCAATTAGCTCTGAAAATGTTTCTGAAGTTGATCGCGGAGGCTGCAATTACGACGCGCTGTACGCGCTGATTTGACTCGGTGACGATTCAGTTACGTGCTTTGTCTTGCGCGTTGTATTAGTGTGTCAGTTACGTGCTTCGTCTTTCGCGTTGTGCTAGCGTGTGCAGCGTAGTGCAGCTTCCATATGCACGACGGTTGCTCATGGTCATCGACGTTGGTAGTCGTGATGGAGGAGACGTGCCACCAGGCGTCAGCGTGGGTGCATCAACGCCTAAGGGCGCTTTAGCCACAAAACACCAATAGACATTATATATCAATGTGCAATAAACATTACACTACTTCTGTGAAGACACGTTTCACTTTCGTGTTCTATACCGATTCCTATTTTTCTTCAACTGCGAGGCTTTCTTTCGAGGAACCCGGTTGGGTTTGCATTGTAGCAAATTGCTACATTTGGGTGGATGTCTCAGTTTCCCTTTAATTACTTATCTCCACCTAGCGGATTTCCGCTGAACTATTACGTCATACGCTAAAGCATTAGATACCTTACTCGAAACATAGTGGGGGCGGAATACAGAAATGCACGTGTACCGTTTATTGCGGGCAGATTAAGAAAACCAGGTGGTCAACATTTATACGGAGCCCTCCCCTTCCTCTTCCCTGACCATCCGCTCTTCCGTTTTAGGATATTCGACCAAGCAATGTAATTCAAAGCATCTGATATCGTTGTTAAATGATTGTGCTTATTTTGTCATTAACCATAAGGATACAATCTATTTAACACTTACTGCTCAATTCATGGAGTTTTCAGCTGATGACCTACCGTTTATGAGTATTTGGGAAATTTTATTTCATTGTGGAAGCAGACGTGTTTGTGCCTTATACAGGTGTCCTCTCTTCTTCAGCTTAAACTTGTTACTGTGGCCTCAAAACAGTTCATGAAAAGAAAACAAAGAAACACTGAGCCATGAAAACAGCGAGAAATGCTTAAAATTGTATTTCAAAAAATGATAGTGTTAGCGAGTGTGTTAAAAATATCCTCTGAATTCTAATGTTATCATATTGGCGGAATGTAATGGTATAATATAACTGATTACTTTAAATCATGATCTCGCACCACCGAATAACATTGAACAAACACAAAATACTTTTTTTCATTGAGTAAACAGAAACACATTTTGCACAAAAAAATTTGGCAGATATTTACTGAGGGAAAACTTAACAAAAATTTATTTCATATTGTATTCCTGGGAGTACTTTCCTGCGAGTTACATGTAAAGTTTATGTGCAGCAAACATACATACATAGGGAGAAGTGGGAATACATTGGCCACGGAAATTATGGAAGCATTTCATATTAGAAAGAAAGAGAGTGCCTGTATTAGCGACACTTATGTTGTATTGCGTAGCAAAAAAAAAAAAAGATATTTTAGACAGGAAGCTGTAACCTGTACACTCTGTGATATGAAACATTTGTGGCTTGATGGGCAATGCTCTTGCGTGATCTTGTTCTGCTGTGCATATAAGTATAGGCAAAATTTTCACAATAATATTTAGTTGCGAGTAGCGCTTGCCCCGTGTGTCGGTGTCTTCTCTTGTCCCGTCATGAAACTGCGCTTACCAGTAGTCATTGAGCACCAAAACTATTTAGGATAACCACACTTTATCGCACCCGGGTGCGGGGTCGAATCTGTTTTTCTTGAATTGACGATGGAATGTTTCTGTAGCAGAGAAAAAATTAGGATATTTCTTTGATCTCGTGGCCTCCTCGAACCCCCTAACGTTGGAAGTTTAGGTTCGTTTTGATCTGGGGGTGCATACCCCTCAGCCTATTTATTAGTATGATCAAGAGATCCGCGTCCTTCTGCGGTAACTTTTTCAAACGTTGCAACTTCGATGTCCTGGTGACTGTCAAATCGAACGAGGCTTTTCTGGGCGATTCTGCAGCCGTACAGTTCCGCACTGCTTCAGCCGGTCAACATCGTCTCGTCGTTGCTACAGCTTCTGCCATCTGTTCAGACGGGACCGGCTTCTTACATCGGTTATGCATTCGACCTCAAGGTTGCTTTCGGCCGTCTAGGACGAAACAGAGGTCTACATCAATTGAGTGTCAAATTTCTAGAAAGCGGATGACAAGAATATATGAGTAAACCATTTCTTTACAGTTACACTTGCACCATTCTTTGTACCCATAATGAATATTTTGCTTAATCACTTCCGAGTGAATTTCGAAAAATGTCGAAGGCAATGTGCAATGTGTTGTACAAGGGGTCTAAGGAGGATATAACAAAACATAATGCGCGAATTTATTAATGTAAAGGTAAGGTTTATATACTATTAACGTCAGTAGTTCTTTCTTTACTTAAGCATTAAATTACTCTTAATAGCTTCATTCAAAAAATTCCTCGGAATCTACCGTCCATTACAACATCATCTTAATTTTGTACACTTCAAACTTAGTTCGCAATTTATAAATAAAAGAACGCGCTTTCTGTCAAGTACAGAGCTATTTCATTCGTACAACCACATTTATTTTCCCATGGCGCCTTACAGTTAGTAAACCGCAGTTCATCTCACAAGTAACAGGCATGACTAATATTAGGTGTTCACCTGTTTTTGTCACTTGTGCTAGTTGGCTAATCATATTACCAGAATCACCATCGTAAATATATATAACACTGTGATTAGTCGTCCTGAAAACGTTGCTTACGCTTGCTATTTATAGTTTGGGAGAACTATGCTTCTACCGGCTGTTGTCGCTCGCTCAATATCAATAATAATGAAATAACGTCGCTGCGAACGGAACCACTAGATAATTGCTTTATTTTTACTGATGCCTGCGGATTCGTCAACAAGAAAATTGCATATTGAAATAAATACGTAAATTGGTGCAATATATTTTATTAGAATCAATACAGGGCAAATTGAATTTCGATGACAAATTATGGAGCACACAGCCTTCGTATTACGATAGGTTGGCCTTATAGTTCACAGCAATAAAATTAAAACCTATCATCCAACTTTTTCTTGAGCTTTCCACATTCATAGTATGTGCGTAAGCATTCAGTTTACCACGGCAGCTGAAGCCTCAGATATCAATATCATTAATCATGACGCCATCAGGGAAACTAAAATGGAAATAAGACGTACCTGCTGAGCACCGGTGAGTGATTAATGAACGTTAATGGTTATGCGGTATTACTTTGCGAGCTCGCGTCGTCGTCGAAAAGCACATCCCAAGCAGCAGCGCATTGAATCGTAGTAGTAAAGAAACGAAGCTGGTGTCATAGAAATAAAGGCTCCGCAGCCGTGAACTTGGTAAACGAGGCGATATATTCTTGCTCTTATTTACCCAAACTGGCATGAAGGCAAGGTGACCTATTTTTTCCAATAAAGAAATAGAGTATAACTGTCCTTTGAATTATGCAGACAAGGACGGTTACCGTTAGAGTGTTCTGCACGAAACTACCAATAATACTAAGCATTACGCATAAAGAAAGGGTTGGTTGCAGGTCTATGGCTTTCAAGCGATATCAATTATATGAAAACTCGAAGCACGTTCGCGCTATAGGAACTGCCGCCGTGCCGTTACGGTGTCAACGGGCATGCGCTGTCCACACGTGGAGGGTTAGAGTGAAACAAGGGAGGCGCCATGTGGTTTGGATGCAAAAGCGACGAAACCAACTGGACACACTCCCCCGCTCCGCTCAATTCGCTCAGCCGGAGCAATGGCTACGTTCTGGCTTACGCTGCTGGCTTGAGCGTTGTGCCACCAAGCACTAGCGTTGTTGCGGAGCAGCTGTGTGTATACCACGCCGTGGTGCATGCATTAGTCTGAGCGGAATCGACGAGAAAGACGAGAAACGCCAGGCTAATGGTACACTCGTCGAGTTCACATCGCGCTTCAACTCGGTATACAGTAATGCGTAGACATCTAAAGACTGGAGCCATAGAAAGCCGTTCCCAGCGCTAACGTGAGCGATGCTGAACGTCCCACAGCAATTGCAGTATAGCCACGTGATCGAGTTTCTGTCGGATCTTGGTCGCGCTCCCAAATAGATGTGGGAGCACCTCCGAATGCACTGAGAAGGAGCGCTGTGCTCATGATGGGCCAGGCGAACGTTTCTCGAGCGTTAGATTTCAACCATCCGATGGTAATCCGCACCGCGAGAGCGCTCTAGAGCCTTGAAATGCGACAAGTCGAATCTCTCATAAATCTATTGACTAGTATTTTCATTGGCTTCTGTAGGTATAGCTCGCTGTTTACGGTCTGCAGCGTGAAGAATTTAGATCAGAAATTGATTTAAGTAAGTTGTTTTAATCACCTCCCCTGAGTTCCCTACCGCCGGCGACACAGAAACCGCTGCAGGCGCGCAGGCATCGGGCTTATACACTCGCATGCGAGCGAAGAGCATGCCCCGACACAGATATCATGGCTACCCAAGCGCGCGAGACATTCATGCGGCATCCATGAGACATCCTCTACTGCGCTGAAAATAAATTAAGTAGGTGTGACACGTTTGTAAATCGTGAAGGCGAAAGCCTGCCAGCTGTGGAGAAAGACGACGAACGCGCGAGGAGTGGCACGAGCGCGTATCTGTGACCAAGTGACGTGTGCAATCAGGCATGCACTAGGCCCACATTTAGTAAGCCACAACCCTGGCGCAGCCATGGCTTCAGGAAAGCGTGCTTGTCCCGCACCGCGGAGGCCCGGGCTCGATTCCCAAACAGACCGAAATTTACCAAGTTTTCTTTTCAAAGCCGTTTACTTCCTTTACAGGCCCTTCCCTGAGAAATGTGACGTCAATCCGAGCATATTTAAGCGTGTTTTTATTATTTGCGGCGTCGGCCATTTTTCCTCACGGCGCAGTTTCGCCAAGGTCCCTGCAAGGTCACACCAAGGTCACTGCAAGGGCACCACCAACATAGACACCTAAGAATTTCGTCTTAAAATGTCACTGGGACCCCCATCTTCTGTTACTGCTCTACTGAAACAAATTACGCTTGATGCCTGTGATTCAGTGTTGGCCAAAAACATTCGGCCTAAAGCAATGTACTCAAAACAAAATCCAATGGAGCCAGATACTTAGACTTGTTAAACGGTGACAGGAAACAGGACGCCCCAAAAACGCATCTCTGAAATCACACAGGCAAGTCAAGCCTATGTCGACCTTCCGGCCACGCAGTGGTGGACGCAGTTATGCAACGGCCTTAACGGCCAATTGCATACGTCACGAGTTCGGCACCTATTCCGAACTCTAACGGGTCAGCAGAAGGCATGCCAAGCGCTTCAGCGCTACCAGCTTCCATAAAGACACCATCCAAGCGACACGTGAAGTATGGTATCCGGAGTGCGATTCTACTCTTATCGCAGTTCCATTGACGGTACTGCCACCCCTAGAGAAGGGTATACCGACTGTTCCTTTACTTTGGTAGAGTTACGAGCACCACTATTCCATATGCGACGCAATAAGGCACCTGGAGCATGCTGCCCTACATATTTCATGCTGCGTAACCTCCCAGGTAATCAAGAAGAGAATCTGCTAGGCATCATCAACAGAGCTTGAGAAGCAGGCAGCCTGCCATCGGCTTGGAACTAAGCGAATGTCATTCTTATACCCATTTTCGTCCTATCTCCCTCACGTCATTTCTGAGCGAGGTAATGGAGAAGATTGACTGGATAAGACAAGAGCGGCACTTGCATGGGAGGCAACCTCTTCCGCCAACCATTCTCAGAGTTAGGCGGCACGTGAAAACTCAAGACGTCGTTCTCCAAATACATGAAGCCGTATACGCCATGCCTGGCACTGTGAAACTAGGAGATATTGTCGGAGTCAACATCAAGAAAGTTCCTCTACCAGATAATAGCGGACGCTCACGCTTCCATATATACCAAGCCGAGAGCACGCATTGCCCACTATGCTCAATACTTTCTTACGGGCTAACGTCCATATATTGGACTTTATATGGGAACAAGGTGGAAGACATGTTGAATGGATAAAGCGGATAATGTCTCAGCTCCATCGGATATTACACATGCAGACAAGAGTCACAAGGACATGTCGGCTGAGGAAGCTCGAACTTAGAAAGATAGACGACGCAACAGCATCTTTTTCCTAAAGGTTTGGTCTTAGCATGCAGCTTTTGTCAGATACATGCGTGCTTTATTTAGCGGGAAGCTAGGAACCGAAGAGAGAGATATGTATTGTATTTAGATAACTGATTTTTTTCAGATGACTTACCGTTGCCAATTTCGCCGCATTCAAGTACAGCAAGGTCTGCATAAACTTGCTGATGCATTACTTTCGAGATCGGGCGGGATTAGGAGGGCGTATGAGTGGCAAAGTTATTATTACAATTTCTTTCTGAGTATGCACATTTTGCAGTCTGCACCATCCCAACACATATCTCTACACTTTTGAATCTCTTATTGCGATATCAGTTATCTGGACACACTAGGCGCATTTCTGCCGTTGGCCTCACCGTCGCCTTGATGTTTCATATAAAGTCGAGGAGCCATAACATCGCCGCTGCTCACCGTCTACTGTGAGTGCGAGTCAAAGGTTGGTAGGGTTAGCCGAGAAGAGTGACGGCTCGATCTCGAGCGCGCAAGGGACAAAGGCGGGGAGGAAGTGCATTGTCCTCCATCGCGTGCAAAGCAGCAGGAGCGGGGAGGGGTGGGGGAGTTCAACTACCGCGCCAGCGGCGTATAGCGCAGCTCAGAGCGACCGCGGAATCAATCTTGAAGCTGATCTGCGTTGCGTACAAAGTCTAGACACGCGCAGGACTGATTGCTTCGTGTGCGCTTTGTTCTTGGCGCTTAATTCGCGTGGAACCGATAGGCAGCACGAAGGGCAGTTCGCTCGCTGCTGCGGACGCTCTCCCTCACACGTACATTGCATTGCCAGGATATCCACCCCTCCGAAGCGACTGGTGCAGTGAGCTACCGAATTTGACGGTGACATCAATACGTCAGTGCTTCGTGTCGAGCAATACAGTGAAGAATCTAAGGCGTATGTCTGCGAATCTTTCCGAGAGTACACGAAAATCCCGAATAGGTGAATCTTCTCTTTCAAACGGAATGTAGGGCGTCGCTTGCCTTGCGTTTCTGCAGTGTCGCTGCTTCAAAATACAGATGTCGCGTGTTTGTGTGGACGTGCTTGCGAGAATGCACTTTGCTGTGCATACAGGAATGTCATCTTCGGCAGAAGAACACCTCAACAGAAGCCGCCTGCAATCTGAAGATCGTCTGAAAGGCGAACGTTTTATAGGGCGCATGCACACCCACCATCTTGAACTTTTTAACACGAAAGTGTTTTATGCCGGGGTCCACCAAGACTTCCCTGACGTATTTCCGTCACGGAAATACGTCATAGAACATAATACAAAGAAAGAAACCAGAAGAAAAAGTTCCACAAACATGCAAAATTTGGAAATCGAACCCACGACCTCTCGGTCCGCGACGATAGATCGCCGAGCGTTTAACCCATTGCGCCACAAACGCATTTGCAGAGAGCTACACAGACGCGCCTTATATATCTAACACTCCTCCGTGTACCCGCGCTCTTGCTCGGGGCGGTGCCGCCGCCTACGAGCAGAAAAGAGAAGTACTGCATTATGACACTAACGCGCACCGACAGTGAACGCTTCGGTGGTCTCAGCACTACGACGCCTCGATGCCAGCATTCGAAGGGACGCTGGCATCAAGAAGCACTACCAACCTGAACGTGAAGGCCTAGGTGGCGTTCACCGTACTCAGCACAGCGGAGCGTGGCCTCCGCAATTAGCTCTGAAAATGTTTCTGAAGTTGATCGCGGAGGCTGCAATTACGACGCGCTGTACGCGCTGATTTGACTCGGTGACGATTCAGTTACGTGCTTTGTATTGCGCGTTGTATTAGTGTGTCAGTTACGTGCTTCGTCTTTCGCGTTGTGCTAGCGTGTGCAGCGTAGTGCAGCTTCCATATGCACGACGGTTGCTCATGGTCATCGACGTTGGTAGTCGTGATGGAGGAGACGTGCCACCAGGCGTCAGCGTGGGTGCATCAACGCCTAAGGGCGCTTTAGCCACAAAACACCAATAGACATTATATATCAATGTGCAATAAACATTACACTACTTATGTGAAGACACGTTTCACTTTCGTGTTCTATACCGATTCCTATATAAGAGGGATCAACCACATTTTTTTTTGTCCTATTGGAAACCTTGTCCGTCTAGAAGGTTTGAATAAGGATTAGAATAATCTCAGCAAGAGCAAAACTTGCCCATAAAAATGCGACAGAGAATACAGACCTAGAATACGAATGGACGATTTCATACTGGTTTTTTTATGAGAGAGACAAGGAAAAAACAGGCAGATGTGGATTTCTTGAAGGAAAGTGATTGCGGAAGCGTGAGAGAGGGTTCGACTATCTCGAGTTTTTTATCTGTTTGACCCATCTTGATTCTCTACAAACCTGCGCGAGCTAGCTGTGGTCTTTTCTAAAGCGAAGTTTTTCATATAATAGAACGGGCTTTGACGTGGTAGTCAATAATTAAGATGGGTTACTGAGGAGGTTACTTTTCCGCTTTACTGCTCTTGCTAGGCTACTTCTAAAGTCAAGTTTTCATGGTGGTGTAAAATGCATTGGGACGCTATGGTTCGTGGCAACTGCGGACGGCGAGAAGTGTGGAAAGGGGAGGCGCCGAGAAAAGGTAGTTACTGTGGACCGGTTGGGTGGCGCAAGCGATGGCGTCTCCAGGCTGTCAAGGCGGAGTCCTATACGTCAAAATTTTACTTATAGGGATTCCAACAGAGCTTCGGATCTGCATGACTTTTTCACTGTTCAATTGTTCGTGTCCTCGTCGGAGATAATTTTTGGCTCACTTTTCAAGTCATACTGTTTTGCTATGGCTGACATCTTATCTGGCGGAATTTCAACCTATTTGCCTTCTATGTTTTATTGCGATAGCAATTATATGGACACTTCCACCAGATTTCTGCCGTCGGCGTCGCCGTGAGGTTCCGTATGAAGTCCAAAGGCGATAAAATCGTCGCTGCGCGCCGTATGCGCGAGTGAAAGCGCGCGGGGGACGCGTGCTATTACGGAGAGCGAACACACGGCGGAAAGTAAGCACGACCGTCGCGCGAAAGGCCGTGGGGGTATGGGAGGGAGGAAGGGAAGCGGGGCGACGCTGTGCTGCTTCACCAAATGCTTATCTTGCAACCTGGCGCTTGGGGAACTGGCCACTCAATCTCCCACGCGAAAGCAAGAAAGCGGGAAGGCAGCCCGGGAGGGAGGGGGGGCAGCTTCTCCTCTGCCAACAACTTCTCCTCTGCACAAATCCTGTGCACTTTGCCCGGCGGTGGCGGTCGCCCGCACCGTCTCTTATCTCCACACGGCTCTGATCTTTGTATGCGCTGTGCATTCGCCGCTCAGTTTCCGTTGAAGCGATAGACCGCGCGAGCCTTCACCCGCTGCGGCGGCTGCGCTTGCTGCCAGCGTTTTGACAGTCGTTGTCTGCGGTCATTCAGTGTGGTCTATTCATGTTTGCTTGTGCGCGCTGACACCACGATTGTTAATTCAGTTAATAAGCGAATGTGTCCAAGTGTATGCAGCCGATGAAAAGGGTGATGCCGGCATCTCCGATTGGTCCGCCTCCCCTAGGTAGCTTCTGGTGGCTGATCTAAAATCGCGGCGGCGTGCAAAGGAAGGTTAAGGATGCCGTTCAACGGATCCTCCGCATGAAAGAGTTGGCAGAGCGATGTCGTATACGTTCCGAAATGGTTCGATAACGTTTTACTGCCACGCAAAAAAGCTTTATTATCTTCATATAAATCCACGTGCACCTGCAGGTGCGAGTAGCGAGTGCCTGAGCGATCGGCGGGCAGCCATCTTCTACTCCTTTTGGAGCGGGGCAGTCTCTGGCTATTCAGAAAAACAAATCAGTTTTGTTCTGCATATGAATGCATCTTTAACGCGCACACGTCATTTTGACGCGGTGAGTTGTCGTGGTTTTGTGACGTCGCGTGATATACAGGCGAAGTGGGTGCATCCCGAAAACTTTTGCCAATAGCAGAGGGCTAATGGCGAAAAGGCGTCGAATCAGGAATTATTCTCGTACTTTTGTTCGGTGTAATCAGTTATGTGAGATGGGGAGCTATCGCTGTTTCGTGACGTCACGTGACAAAGAGGCGAAATTGAGGCGCCAGGAGTCAGCCCAACTGGCCCGTCTATTCCCTGGCTAGAAAGAAGATCCTGGCGGTTCTTGGGATCAACCCTATACTCATGGAAGAACGGAAATATGAAATCTCAGAAGATCAAAGGAATAATATACGAGTCGCACCGTTTCCCCGTAATGTTCATCCTCAACACAACGTAGGCAGACGCAAGGCAAGAGCCCTCGCCCTCATCAAGAGTATCAAAGACGATCCCCACTCGGCATGTTTTGTAGACGCAGCCCAATATGGACAGTCGTCTAACTTCGCCAAAGCCATCGTTGATCACAACGGACAGGTAGTGAATGCAGCTTCCCTGAAGGGCTCAGCTCCATCCAGAGCGGAGCAGGTCGCAATTCCTATAGCACTCCTAGAAAACCGCAAAACACAAATCTTCACTGATTCGAGATCAGCAGTCAGGGCTTTCCCTTCAGGGTCCATTGCTGAGCAGGCTCACAAGATTCTCAAGAACAAGATCATTTCTACTGCACACCATCACGTGGTTTCCGGCACACCTTGGCCCCGAGCTTGACTCCTTGCCCAATCTCAATGACATCGCCCACTCCCAAGCGCGCGCACTAACACACCGCGCGGGAGCAAGGGCGAGCTCAGAAGCCGGGGTATCGAGTTTCGGGACACTCTCGCTCCTTTCAACGAAATCACTAAGCACTATCACCTGGGTAGGAGGGCTTATCTTCCCCCTCATAGCAAACTGGCTAGAGCTCTGTCGTCCACTTTACGCCTGCTTCAAACTAGAGCACTGCATGGGCCGATTTTTTCAGCCCGGGCCCGCCCCGGGCCCGTTTTTACGCTGGGCTGCCCGCCCGAGCCCGACGAAAAGTTTTATGACGAGACCCGGGCCCGGCCCGGGCCCGGAAATAATCTACGTTACCCGCCCGGCCCGGCCCGCCACCCTTTTACCTGAGGCCCGAGCCAGGCCCGAGCCCGGCTCGAAACCGGCCCGAATCGGGCCCGAGACCGAAAAAGACGTTTTTCAGAGTCGAGATGCGCGAGGATAACTCGCTGCACGTTACATGCACACCCCCAGAAAGTCCGAGCCTGGCCCGGGCCCCGGTAAAACAGCATATGCCGAGCCCGAGCCCGGCCCGAGCCCGTGAAAAAACTGGTCTACCCGGTCCGGCCCGGCCCATGGGCCGGGCCAGGCCCGGGCTTTCGGGTAAGCCCGAGCCCATGCAATGCTCTAGTTCAGGCTAAGTCCTATCCCAACCTGGCCCTTTTTCATTCGATCACTCCAAAGGCTTTTAGCTCTACTTGCCCCGACTGTGCGGCTGTTAGCAATCGAGAACGCATGCTCTGGCGATGCTCCTCGTTACAGGGACCCAATCGCATCACGGAAGAAGAATGGAGCTCTGCCATCCATAGCTGAGAACTTGCACGACAAACTTGGGTGGTCCAGAGAGCCCACGATGCGGCGGTTAGGCTCGGCCTCCCCGTCCCCACGTGGGAGCGGCCCGCCGCTCTGCCCTATAGGGCAAGGCTTCTCAGGACCTAGTGAGTAACATCATCTGTCTGTATGAACTCGTAGCTAGCAAAACTCCACTGTGTGAGCATCGCACCTCTATTTTCTCAATTGTTGCACCACAGGTACGTCATACCAACAGCCTTCAGAACGTGCGTGAAAGCTGCAGTTCAGAAAAGAATTGCAATGCGATCACACTTCATGCACACGCAAAAATTTAACTAAAATATGCAAATTACGTAAACTGACTCATTTTTCATCCTTTACCTATAGCAGGTAGAGCCAGTGGTGGATAACGCAAATTTGGGGAAGGTGGAGCTTATGCAAAACGCGTTCAGGAAGCATGTATACAGCGAAAATAAATGAATATGAATGAGTCTTCGTGGCACACGCGAGAGCAAGCTACTTCACCGCTAGTATTCAATGCGAAGACTGTGCGAACCGTTGCTCTGCGTATAATGTGAATGAATGGGTTTTTTCTATTTTTTTTTTGCCTTCAAGGCAAACCGTCCTTTCGCTTCCTCTACTCATCCCGCCTGTTCTTTTCTATCATCTTTACATAGCGGGCAACCTCTTAGTTTGAGTAATATTAGTAACGTGCTTGAAGTTATCTAATTTTTCGCAGAACACTGCGTCGTCACCGGACGCTACCTCTCCGTCGTACGATATGCAAATCCGCCCGGCTGTATTAGTTTTTTCACTGATTCTGTCACATTTTATCAGCTACACGAATTTGCACATATTTAACGGGCTCCGCTCGCACAAAGTAGTACTCGGCGCATGCTTTTGAAGAAAACGAAAGTGCTTAAGTTCTTGTAAAGAAATAGAAAGATGAACAGAAACTGCGGGAGCGGAACATACATTTGGGCTGTAGTGTTTTATGCCCTTTATGTGTGAGCGTTAAAGTACGCTTTCGTGGTATTATACGTTACCAAAACAGTCCTGAGGATATCTATAAAACACGCACACACATACACACATGCACACGCACATACTTGTCGATTGTAACCTTTTTTTTCTCTTTGCTCTTAGACCCCTCATTCTCTCCCCTTTGTTCTGACACTCAGTTCTCAAGGACGAGAATGGCGAACTGCATAGAAGCGAAGAAGGATCAAGGGACCTGAATCATTTGCATGCAGAACGAAAATGTGTGCTTGAGTGGACATCCTAATACTGTATCTCCTCATCTTTCTAATTGCATCCTCATTCTTAAGAAGCACTGATTCTACCTCGGCATTGCCTGTGTGACGCCTCTGCTCTTGCGCTATATCGGCTGTTGATGTGTGGCCTGCGTTCCAACGGGCAATATTTGTGTTCAGTTCAGCAAGAAACCGTTGAGTGAAGAGCTTGTCGCGCCTTGTAATATTTCATGCGCACCGTTCACAGCGTTGTTGACAACATCTGAAGCTGTTGTTTACCTGCGCGTTATGTGGCTGAACATATTTCGATTTCGTGACTTCTTTTTTTCCCCTTGCCAATGCTAACTGCCCTCGACTAAAGATGACTAATGGCCTTTCTCAACCAGCATTTATGTTCTATTTGTGTTTGAAGTGGCCTCACAATTGGGCTGTCCTCTTATCCTAAAAATGCAGCTGCGTTAAGCAGGAGAAGAAAAACAATACAACAGACTTGATTGCCTTTGCACATTAGAAGCATTTCTTATTTACAAAAAATAGAAGAAAAGTGGCGGCGATAGAACGTATAAATCATTTCCAACTGACGCATTATCGTTGTTGTATTTCTGCCTTCACCAGTGGTATATATGTTAGTGCTTTCATCAGTGCTAACAAAAAAAAGGTGCATTACAGTTTCTGCCTGTAAGTAACTTTTAAAAGCAAGGCAAATGACGCGTGTAATATTTTAATGTTTGTCAAAGTTTTTTAAAGTTTATCACGAATACAAAGCCAAGTGAGCAGATGTTCTGATCTGTTTGGTTATAAAGAGCAACATTGAGCCAGAATGTACTTCGGCTATTCTGTTTCTCTTTATCGTAAAGAAAAAAAGTTAAATATATTCAAGAAGATTACGCAGTTTATAATGAACAAAATTATAAAAAAGATAATGCGGCTGTTCGAGAGAGTTCAGAAAACACGTAACTTTCTTTCCACGTTAAGCATAAATCTGGAATATACACTGAAGCGCGTCAACGTTTATGCAGAAATTGCCTTAGCCTGACATGTAATGCAAGTTCAAACGCACAATTCAGTTCACGTTTGGTCAACAACAGAAAACAAAAGTTAGCCATTACATACATGCCTTCAAAACAACTTGTGATGGCTTGTAAGAGGGGCCTAAATACATCAGCAGAAGCTCAAAGAGCGAATGAGCTTCTCGAAACATATTGATGTTACTTCGTTTAAAAACAAGTTAGAAAGGAAGAGTGACAATAGATGAGGGATATGAAGGTTAAATTGTAGAACTATCCTTTGGTTACGTTGCACTCCCGAAACGGTTGAAATCAAGGTAAAAGAAACGAAAACGAAAAAGACAGGGTCAGCACACAAGGAGTTGGGTGCCTGACAGCGGCAACGGTTTTAACGGGATAGCGTTAAGGACCCCGTGTCGCTGAAAATCGGGCATCGGCATTAATCATCGGTGTCTGGTGGTAATGAGCATGCCGAACCACATCGTTTCGAACGACCCCGACCACACAGGCCCTCCGCGTGGCGCAAGGCGTTAGTGAACAAAAATTGAATTTCTCAAAATAAAAACCCTCAGAAAAATCATAAAGTACAACTGAAACACAACCTGCAGGCGTGATAGCGTCGGATTGAAATTTGAATATACGAGAAAAAAGCCTGATAAGCAGCCAGGGATCTTTGAGTGCTATCGCATTCCACTCTTAAAGGCGAAGCTTAAGCGTCCTCCAATTCTGATTCTGTTTGGCTGTACTTTGGTTGTACGCAACATTGAGGTAGGTAGGTAGGTAGGTAGGTAGGTAGGTAGGTAGGTTGGTAGGTAGGTAGGTAGGTAGGTAGGTAGGTAGGTAGGTAGGTAGGTAGGTAGTAAACTTTATTGAGGTCCTGAAGTAGTCACCCCCCGTTTTCATGGAGGGAGGACCGCGGGCCGCTCCCACGTCGGGACGGGAAGGCCAAACCTCACGACCGCATCGTGGGCCTTATGGACCCCCTTGAGTTGATGGAATCACTCATGACTTTTGATCAGTTAATAAAATGTGTCTTGCGAGATACCTTGATCCGTGTGGTGTTGTAAACAGGGGCAATCCCAGAGCATATGGTTAAAATTGCTGTATCCGCCGTAGTCGGGACACGAAGGGGAGACCTCCGCGAAACGACTATAGATCGAGAGGCTGGGATACGAGTACGTTTGTAATAACCTAAGCGTAACTGATTGAGGCCGTGATAGGTTTGGGTGGGGTAAGAGAAATGCCCTGCGAGCAAGTTGATAATGCTTTGTGTCTTCGTTAAAGGTGGAGAGTATGTCCCTAAAGCGGGGGGGGGGTTCCGTCTCCGCCACCATCGGACCAGACCCGTCGCGGGCCCCGCCCGGTGCACCGGCCCCGGATAGCCCGACGCGGCAAGCGAGACCTCGCGCCCGAGCATGGGCGAATTCTTTGGCGTTGAAGAGCCCGCCTACTTTCTACCGTACATGGGCCGGGATCGAGGTGATCATGTGATGAACAAGTATATTTGCTTAGAGTATCTTGGCGACTTCCTTACAGACGGCCCCAGATGCGAATGCTCTGGCTGCCGATCTCGAGTCTGTGTAGACTTCCGTTTTGCTTGGATCTAACAGCGCTAATGCTAGGGCTAGCTGCTCTGCCTTACCGGGCGACGAGGTAATGATTGATGCGGCCGAAAGTACCCGGCCATTGGTGTCAACGGAGATGACCGCAAAGCGGGAAGTGTTGCAAGCGTAACGCTCGTATTGAGCGGCATCGACGAAACATGCGTCCGACACGTGTGCTTGTGCGTGTGTCAGGAGTGCAGAGGCGCTAGCCAACCTTC
This sequence comes from Dermacentor silvarum, assembly GCF_013339745.2. NCBI lineage: Eukaryota > Metazoa > Arthropoda > Arachnida > Ixodida > Ixodidae > Dermacentor > Dermacentor silvarum. The sequence goes on from NC_051157.2 coordinate 108,169,835, forward strand.
TGCCTGCATTGTGTTGTGGGTGTACGTTCCTCGGCAGTGGAGAAACCTTAATGTAAGATCTCGTGTGACTTGGCAGCTGCGTGTTGCGTTCCATCGCAAAAATGAGATTGATGTTAACGCCTTAAAGGATGTTTCGCCCCAGGATGGTGGACGAAAGTCTATCAAGCTGCGGGGAATATTGAAAACCAAGCCTTTCTAAATTTCGGACACGCGGGCGCCTTGAGGCAACAGCAAACAATTCAATAAAACAATAAAAGAGGACCTAGGGCCTTTACATTTTGATATATAACGGCCTAAATTGCTCCTGTAAAAATGTCTTCCGAGCGATGCATCTGTGTTTAAATGTGAAGCCGACTTTAAGGGGATCAAGTTAAGCTTGGTCTTTGCAAGCTGGCTTTCCCACGCTGTGTGTTGTAGTGAAGCCTACTCATGTAGAAAAATATTATGCTAACGGAGCCGGATTACGCTATCGCATTCCACTCTTACTCGTAAAGGCGAAACTTAAGCGTTCTCCAATTTTTTACGTTGTCTCAACGCAAAAAATATCGTGCAGCTCTCACGTACTATGTGATGAGTGGGGAACGAGATTGTTGTAAGCCGGCAAACAGTTTGATTTGAAAAAAAAAAAACGTGTCGGAGAGAGCTAGTTAGTGTTGGCAAGCAAAAATAATGTATCCGTTTAGGTCGAATGTTCCCCCGATCAAGAAAACAAACAAAAGAGCCAACTAAATCAACGTGGTTTATTAAGGAGTAATATTCTCAATTGGGCATACGCGTTGCAGGGATGGTAGTTAGACTGCTTTAAATAGCGGTAGTTTGCTTAGTGCGAAATTTCGCACAGAAGACAGCCGGTGACCGGCACATCTGTAGAAATATTTCAAATGGCTATACGAATGCGCAGACAGCCGCAACAGCATAGCCGGCAGCAGCAGTAGCTGCTAGTTTCGCTATAGTTACCAACAAAGTCGGGTCAGACCGCTGATAACGCTAACTGCGTGGTGAGATGACGCCAACGCATGAGTAGTCAAAAAGGCTGCTGAATGTGCCCAGAGCAGTTGCTGATACTTTCTCTCGGTGTACTGACATTTGTCAAGCAGCAGTTATAGCAATAATGTCAACGTGATGATTCTTTGAAACCACTCCGCGTTTGCGCTCGTAGTGGTGAGCAGATGTGAAATATACTCCGATGCAATTGTAAGTAGTGAGAGAGAGCGCGGAGCGAAAAGGGAGGGAGGTTACCAACACTTTGTTCAGTTTGCTATCCAAGTCGTGCGGAGTGGATGGAGGAGTGAAAAAGAAAGTTACGCCCGTCAATTCTTAAGGAGGATCTGCAGGTGAAGCCAAAGAAAGGATACAGTAGTGTGCAGCTGTTCAGTTCAGCGCTTAAGTGCAGTAAAGTATGTGAGTAAGTGACTGCGAATCAGGGTAACGCCCAATTGAGCTCCGTCTCCACTTCACCTTGTCTCGTTTTGGCCTCAGCAGTGCGTTGTCTTCTCTACTCCGACTTTACCCCTGTTTCAGCACTGTTCTATCCAAATCTTCTTCTTTCTGGTGTTTTACGTGCCAAAACCAGTTCTGATTATGAGGCACGCCGTAGTGGAGGGCTCCGGATTAATTTTGACCACCTGGGGTTCTTTAACGTGCACTACAACGCAAGCACACGGGCGTTTTTGCATTTCACCTCCATCGAAATGCGGCCGCCGCGGCCGGGATTCGATCCCGCAACCTCGTGCTCAGCAGCGCAACGCCTTAGCTGACTGAGCTACCGCGGCGGGTGTGCTCTATCCAAATATGTCCGGTTCAGTAAAGGTGATACTGACTTGCAACAAATTATGAAGGACCTTAGACGAAAAAGCGGGAGTAGGATTGAAAATTAATATGCAGGAAACGAACCCATTCGTTAACAGCCTGGCAAGTGAACAAGAATTCATGATTGGTAGTCAGCCTCTGGAATATGGGCAAGAGTTCATTTATCTCGTGCAAATATTGATGAGGGACCCATATAAAGAACATAAAGTTTACAGAAGAATAAAAATGGGGTTGGAGCGCATACAGCAGGCAAAGCTAAATCATGACCTGCTGCTTAGTGCTATCCTGGAAAGGGAAAGTGTACACTCACTGCATTTAACCGGTTAACATATGAGGCAGAAACTTGAAGGTTAACAGAGCAGCTTGAGAAGAAGTTAAGGGCCGCGCAACAAGCGATGGAACGACAAATGTTAGGACTAAGGTTAAGAGACAGGAAGACAGCGGTGTGTATTAGATCGCAAACACAGAAAACCTACATCCTAGTTGACATTAGGAGCCAAAAATTAAGCTGCGCAGGCCATGCAAGGCGTGGGAAAGAAAACTGGTCTATTAGAGGTAAAAAGTGGGTGACAAGTTAATCAATATGCAGTCGAGGACGGCAGACAATTATTTGTGTGATAAAATGAGGAAATCTGCACGTATAAGTAGGAATAAGCTGAGGAATGCAAGGATAACTGGAGGTCGCTTGAAGATGCCTTCACTTCAACCTGCAGTCGATGCAAATGGACAGCGGTGGCGGCGGCGGTGGCTTATAATTAAACATAGGAAAAAAATTGTTGCCGACTGCTCTTTTCATGTATTTTACTGCCCTTTTGAGAGATGGTCACGTGGCCATGTCACTAACGCTGTTGTCTTGGCATACACAAAACGCGCCAACACAACACCATGAATTTCATAGCGTCTGCGCTAACATCAGCTCGTACATAACTAGCACGCTCGTGTCATCACGCGTTCTAAAGATCAGTAATTTGAGCACTTAACTGTAAAAAGATGTAGAGTTTCGAAATTACTTGAGCGCTCTGTAGCGACAATGTATGGAGTAGAAAACTAAATTTAATTTTAGGTTCTCAAAGAAAGTAGCTTCCCCAAAGAAACAACTTGACGTGCAAGGAACATCCATGACTTAGGCCACGAGAATTACATGACTGCTTGCGGCTTTGTACTTAACTTGATTTATTTGCCTTTTTTGTGATGCAGTAAGAAAGAAAGTGCTCTCACCCAGTAAAACGCAACTCTGCAGGCGGGCTTGTCTGCAAGTTTAAATGATTGAGATTTTTGTGCTTGTCTTTTTTTCTACCACGGTAAATTTACTTACAGATTCGCCTCCACATCTGATGCAGTGGCCTCTGCACTTAGTAGTCCTTTCATTTTTTCTTACTTAGCTCTTATATAGACAGAGCAAAGTAGCGGAAACACTTCGTCTGCGAGTTACCGCCACGCGCAAGGACGAACTGGCTTAAGTTGACCTCTCAGAGTAGAACTTCTGGAGGAAAGCGTGTCTCTTGCACTCATCAGCCACAGCTCCAGGGCGGTTGATGCAGTGTTCCGGGCACAAATACACATACACACGCTAGCAAACATGGAGATGGAAGCTCGCTCACTCGTCGCCAGCTGCAAGAAACTGACGCAAACTTTGACAAACGAGCCGGAGGCTCTAGGACAACGTGGACGTGAGTTGTGAGACAAAGAGGAAACGTTGCAGCATTTAGGAAAAGCAGAGATAGCAAGGAGAGCAAAAGTGAGAGAAACAAAGAAAGAAGAGTTGATAAGTGAAAAATGAGTGCCACTCCTTCTAGAAGTGCAGTTGCAGAGAGAGCTTATGTAATTAGTCGAGCTCCTAAGAGCACTAGGAATGAAAGGGAAACGATCGCCTTTTCTCGAAAAAGAAAGTTTGAAAAATAGAGGCAGAAACGGTTAAACAAGATGCCGCGCCTGTTCTGTCTGTGCGTTTATGTTGAGAAAGTCCGGGAAGGCTCGTGAACCGGATAGTGCTGGCGCACTTGACTTGGACAGGAGGGTACGTGACACGAAAGATGTCTGCAACAAGTAGAGTCAGCGTACTGTAATCCGAGACGTATTATTAGGTTTCCTCAAACTGACGCGTATATCTCAGTCGGGGGGTACGCTGAAACGTACCATTACCATAAAGTGAAACGCTAACAGGGAATAACGGATCAGTATTCGTCTGGTAAACATGATTACATGGCGCATCGTTTCGCGTAGTCGCTCTTTAGCCGGTACCTAAGTATGTAGTGGTCCTGAGTGCGCAGTTAAAAGTTAACATTAGGTCTTTGTTTCAAATCAAGACCGACTTATTAAGGGAAAAGAGTGTTTGAGTAGTTTCGTAATTGTTTGTGTAGGAATTCTTTATGCCACCTAAAAATAACGAAGGGCGCCCTTTATTTTGACCCTTGATGTGCTCAGTATTCTGAGGCTTCCTCCTAGATATGGCTGTGAGGCTTGGCACCTGATCAATCAGCTAAATTTTGTTCAACGCCACATTACCTAACCCCACGCAGCGCATGTGGATGTTTTGTTATTGTAATGTGGGGATGTGCAGGATGCTGCTTACGCAAACCGACAAAAAACGCCTAGCATAGGTCGCCGAAATAAACGGCAACTCAGACTCACCCACAAGTGAAAATTTTTGCTTAGGGCCTCACCCGGGCTCAGGTCACCAAAATTCTACCATGGCGGGTACACTCACACTCAGGCTTACCAAAATTCTACGCACCATGGTCCTCCGTCCTTGAACTCAGACCTAATAAAGTTCCACTGAGCTGGGCTCACTCGGGCTCGCTCACCAGAAGCAGACCCAGGCCAATATATTACCTACATGCCCTCGCTTACTTAGGCTTTTTCGTAATTCATCACGTTCATATAATAAAAGACCTTTATACGATAATAATAATGTCACACGCACTTTTTTTTGAGGCGAGTGTTTTAACCCGACTAACGTTTACAATGTTGCCGCAACGTGCCAGACGCGTCATAATGTATTGGAACTTTCTCCATTGCCGTCGCCAATTCAGCAGGGAGGGCACCTTTATTATTCTAATTGTGCGCACGACACGAATAGTGTTGTAGATTCTGGAACGCTCGCGAAAGCCAGCAATTACGCTGGAATCTACGATGAGTCATGCAGCCGACGTGCTCGACCTGTACATCAGTTTTCGAAAACCAACGATCTTGCGTGACGCTTAGGTTGTGATTTGAGTGTCACTTGTATCTTTAGGCAGAATTTCACCCAATAAAAAGTTAGCTATTGTGGCTCATTGTGTCACTGTCTCTTTCTTCACCGTCACTAGACGTGACATTTGGCGGAGGTGCCCCGTTGCGCACCGAGCACATCCTGCAAGGCGTTATCAAAGCCCAAGCCGTGAAGACAACGTTAACGTCGCAGCCGAAAAGCAAGTTAGTTGAAGGTTGTAACGATTGCTGGCGAAGCACGCACTTCTACTGGAGAAGAGGAGGAAGATCATAGCCCAGTAAAAAACCACTATGACATCTCCGGTTTCACCTGCAGCGATCGTTCGGCAACAACCCAGGAAGCCACCGACCTTCCACGGATCACCGTTTGAATAAGCTGGCTGTAGACACACAAAAGTAGCACTACGTTTAATAACTAGAACTGCGAAGACAAGCTAAAACATGTCAATTTCTCATTGGAAGAGCCCGCCAGTACCTGATTCAAGAATTGAGAGTCTACGTCATCAACGTGGAACTGTTTCGGAACTGCTTCCTGCAGACCTTCACGAGCGTCGTCCGCCAAGAACAGACCTAAGCTCTGCTAGAAGCCCGTGTGCAGCTACAAGCCCGTGTGCAGCTAAATGAAGACATCGCGATCTTCACGGATGTGCTGATTCGCATGTTCCACCACGTCGATCCCGACATTACAAAAGAAGGGAAAGTTTGCTTCCTCATGTACGGTCTGAAACAACCGCTCTTCACTCGTTTGATACACAACATACCCAAGGCCATCGCTGAATTCATTTCGGACGCCACAACAATCGAGAAGACGCCTGAGATTTGCACCAGGTAATAAAACCTCAATTATTGCGCTGAAGTGCGAAGTCAAACCACTAGTTTCTGACGAGTTGTGGGAGACCATGCGTCAGTACAGTCAGAGCTAAAAGCGATGCAAATAGCACTTTTTGCATAGCTGAACTTCTGACTAAAGGACGCCCGACGACAATTAAAATCTAAATGGACTACAGAAGACTTGGAGGACGCTCAAGCTTAGCCTTTAAGAGTTGAACGCATAGCAGCACTGCAGGGCTGAGCAGCGGCTAATGCTCCAGTAAGGTAGAGGCTACAAGGAGTGACTCATCAATGATTCATACCCCCGTAAACAAGGAAAAAAGGGTTTGTGTTTGAGTTCCCGTGTAACAGAATTATGTTGTCTCGCATATTCAAATTAATTTCTCATTTACTCAAATTTCAATCCGACGCTCTCATGTCTGTAGGGTGTGTGTAAGTCGGACTTCAGAAATTTTGTGGTGCATTTTACTGCACCACAAAATTGAATTAATTAAGTAACGCCTGTGCGCCACGCGGACGGCCTGCGTGGTTGCGGTTCGGGATGATTTTTACTGCGGGACAACGCTGCCGGCGGCAAACGCCGACACCAGAGTTTTGTCACACGGGGCCCTTCACGCTAACGCGTTGTAATGGGGACAGAGCATATTGCATTTCCACGCATAACAATGGGGCGGGGGGGGGGGGGGGCACCGGAAAATACGTGCCACAGTGAGTCTCCTGCAAATGCGAGGAAACCTTAATTTCATGGATCCCTGGACACCAAGGTATACCCGGAAATTTGAAGGTTCGCGACGGTGCAAGGTAGCGCTTAGTTCGACTCAGTCATGATAGCAGTGCAATCATCTACCATAGCGGACAAAAACGTCGGTAGTTCTATCGCAAAAAGAGGACAGCGACGCACCAGATCACTGAGATATGGATACACACAGAAAATAAGAATGAAAAGATGCCATGCGACAACTTCCTTATTCCAAGGGGAATATTCAGCGGTCACCAAAACAGTCATGCTGAGGCGGCTAAGAATTGAGATGGCCTACACGCTGGCATTTCAGCGCTTAGTAAGGACGAGGACAAAGAAGGAGACGTACGAACACACACTGTGTTCGTACGTCTCCTTCTTTGTCCTCGTCCTTACTAAGCGCTGAAATACTGCCTCCAAGATAATCGGTATCGCAGCCACAGGTCATTACTCTGAATGCAAAGCGCATGCCCCAGCAAGCGCACGCCACATTTTGTGGGCGTGTACGGCCACTGCTAAAATAACGCATGAACAGATCGAAACCCTGCCTTTGCGACTTGGACCTCACAACCTCGACCAGTGGTATCAGCGGAAGCGACCGCCGAGTGATTTAAGATCCCTGGACGAGCGGAGATGAGCTGCGACGGGTGGACCACGCGTGACAATGTGCTGGGTTACGCTGTGCTTGGGTGGCTGATTTAAATTGCAGAGCCTCGTGAGCTCCGGAATGTCTTCGAGCACTATAAGCTGCCATAGGGACACATGAAAAGGACAACGAAAATTGTATCCTAGGCCGAAGAAACAATTCGAGTAATGTCATTGGTGCTACTGATTCTAATAGCCAGAGCGTGTTCATTTTGATGCGCAAAAAATTTTGCACTTCCCAACTGTAACACGTAGGTATGAGGGAACCAGGAACGGCTTTAATTCTACATTATCTGGTATTTATACCTTGCTCTTGGGTTGTGCTGTTGGGCGGAGACATGCGTAGTTGCCGTCTTGTGTGTGCGTGCAGATGACGTTGCCTTCTGCAACATCTTCTCTTCACAGAAAAAAAATTGAATACGTGATTAAGTTCGGAATTCTGGCAAGGGAAACTGTTATGGCTCCCTGCGCTGGCGCGTGCTCCTACGAAGCCCGTCTTCAGGCGTTACCTGCTTAGTAGAAGTATCGCCTAACGGTTCCATTTCGGAAGGTGGGTCCTCTATTTTCGCCTTTGTAGTTCTTAGATGCTCTCTTGTGTGACGCAGATGTCGGCTGCCAGTATCGATTATGTAGGATCGTGGTGTTGCCTGCCGTGCCTACTACTGCTGGAGCCCGGGTTCTCTGTAAAGTGTCATAGATTGACACTGCCGACCCTCTGTGAGGATCTGGAAGATGTCTAGCAGATTTGTAGTACTTTCTTTGCCTGCTCCTAATGTCTTATAGATGACTTCGGATGGTTTCGGTGGGAATAGTCTTTGACTTGAGATGACCGTTCAGTACTGGCAGCCTGGTTCTGGTGCGGTGGCCCATCAATCTTTTTGATGGAGGCTGCGGAAAGTCGTCTCTTGCAAATTTCTGCATTCTAGCATAGCGCTGCAAAATTTAAAGGTGCCAAACGAACATTTGTTGAGCAATAGTTTTTTCCGCTTGAACAGTGCACTCTGCCATGCCGTTTCCACGTGGATAGTGGAGGCTGGACGTGACATCGTTGATGTGAAAATGAGACGTGAATGACCAAAATTTCCACTGCAGAACGGGGGCCCGTTATCACTGAAGAAGTTGGCAGCGATAACGTGTGTTGCAAAAACTTGCATGCATGATTGGATAACTGCTTGCGCTATTGTATGGCGAAGCTTTCGGATATAGAAAAAAGAAAACGTGTAAAAATGTTGAACAGGTCCATACCAACAGACTGCCAAGGCAAGATGGGCACCGGATGACTGAACATTGGAGGCTTTTATTTCCGTTTTTGTATTTTTTGGTAAATGTGGCAAGTATTTGCAAGTGTACGAATGTCAGAATTCATGTTAGGCCATAAAATCCTCTGTCGTGCCCTTGCCTTCATTTTTTTTCTTCTCCCCCGTGTGCTGCGTGTAGTAAGTGGAGGGCTTCCCAGCACTTGGCTGGACGGATGACTAGCAAGCTGCTCCGAAGCAGCAGGCCGTCCTTGGCATGCAGTTCGTCACGGTAGGCCCAAAAGGGTCGCAGGGCATCCGGTACTAGTAACTTTGTCGTGGGCTAGTCTGTGCTGGTATAACAAAGCAACTGCGACATACGTGCGTCATTCTTGGTTTCCTCCCAGATGCGTCGTAGTTGGTCGTCTGCAATAGGCAGAGAAGAAACAACATTAACTTCAAACTGCTGAGAGTTTGTTCTCGCAGTTACACTATTTTATTTTTAGCACTGTTTTTAGCACTTTCCACGCGTGGCTGCAAATCCCAGAGATTCAGCGGTGCTTCACGGCTTTTATACGGTCAGATGATTGTGCCAGCAGTGGTGACGTCACGAAGCGAAGCAGGCAGGAGCGACACCAGATTCAAGGCAACAGAAGCAAAGACAACACCATGAAGCAATGGAGTGACGGAATCACGCCACCGCTGGTATCCGCGGCCTTGCAACAGCGACGACGGAAGCAGCCCAAGGGTGTCCGGCGTCCTGGTGTCCGGCAAGTCAAGAATCCACGCTTTTTCCGGATGATGAGCACATCTAGAACAAGGCAGAACTGTTTTTAGCACTTGCCACGCGTGGCTGCAAATCATGCTGCTTGGGAAACGTGAAATACTTGGGAAACTGAAATACTAAATACTAAATACTTGGGAAACGTGAAAGTGCATCTGCTAAGAGAAGCTCTTTGCCTGGCTTGTTTTCCGGTGATTGTAAACTTTCGAAGCACTAGCCTCATGCGTTGGAGGAGGAACGGGCATTCACACAAAGGCTTCTTGAATATCATTTCCAGTGGTCTGTGATCTGACTCGACTGTTACTCGCTACGTCCGGTTGTTACGTTCGGTTGTCCTCGTTACGTCAGGCGGTCCAAAATAAGTTATCTTGAAACTTTGCAGAGGCATGGTGTCCTTTTCAATTTGCGCGTATCGCTGTTGGGGTTGCGGTTAGCGACCGGGATGAGTAAGCAACCGGCTGCTTGTTTTTTAAGAGCACGGCCCCAAAACCGTACTGGCTAGCATCAATCGACAACAGCACGGGTTGGTCCTGCCGAAAGTATGCCAGGGCTGGTGCTTGCGTGAGAGTGGCGTGGAACTTTTGAAAACTATTTTCCTGTAGGTCTGACTAATACCACGCTATGACTTTTCTTAAAAGCCCTCGAAGTGGAGAAGATAGAGCGGACATATTGGCCACGAAGCGCGCCACAATGTTCATCATGCCGAGGAATGTTAAAGCAAAGCTTACTATGTCTCACCGATTCGTCCGTGAGCGCCGAAAACGCACTGCAGGAAAGTCAACTTACACAATGAAACTATCTGCGCATATGCGGACACAATAGAACAATCTGCGCATCTGCTCTCACAATCCTAAACACATTCGCAGTTGTACTGATAAGAACAATGGAAATTGTAACACCACGCTACCCAGATGAACTGTATATATCTGCATTGCAATACGCGCGTCACGCAGTGCATTCCCGGCCGTCATCATTGGTAGGCCGCGGGCACAGCTCACGGTAGAAGAAGAGGCTGCAGTACGCGAACGTAAGCGCGAGCGTGATCGCGCCTGTAAGGCCGATCTCGTGTATTGGCAATGGCAGAGCCTCTGACCGTCTATCACAGCGATCACAAGGCAATACTGTACAAGTGTAGAGTCCTCCGTGAAAGTGTGAGTGTGTGCATGTAATCAACGGCTTCATGATCTAAAATAAAGGCTATACAACTTAACGAAATGTGCCTTCATTCCACTTCAACGTTCGAAAAAAAAAACAATCCTAAACAAGCAATCAAATTACACATGCAGCGAATCGGGTCGCTCAGCATTTCTTGGGTTCGTTGCATGGTCGTTGGCTTTGGGTTTTGACTTTGATTCAGTTTCATGGGCGAAAGCTTCACGTTCAACCATCTTTCTTTAAGAAAGGCGCTTTGATTTTTATTACAGGCGTGAATACGTCGCACAAAAATTAATTCAAAGAGTGTTGTAGAAAATGTAATCAGGAAAGGGGTCACAACTGTTAGCAAGAGCAGAGCCTACTCGTGATCTAGCCGTTCATAAGTAGAAATGTACTCGGAGCATCCAGAATCATTCGTTGCTTTTTCCGGCGGCATTTCCTGCAAAATTATAGTATATTGTAAAATATGTTTGACAAGTATACAACTGACACACACACTAACAGACAATGTTATAGTAGCCTCGTACTTATAGAACCTGAGTTTAAGAGAAGGTGCCGACATACATCTGGAACCAGATATATGTCCTTCCGCATGGGCTTGTTACAAAGATTACCTAAAGAATTACTCCACCGAAATAATCACAGCTAAAAACAAGTATTACTCGCAAGATCTACCCTCCCTTCTTAAGAGTGACCCGAAAAAGTTTTGGCGAATAATTGCTCCTGATCGTCTCACCCAAAACGTCACGCTACCTAATAATGACTAGACAGTGATGTCCGATCAACAATCTGCGTTTGAGTTTAATGGGTTCTTTACATCAGTATTCATCAATGAGAATCATTCCCGAGTGCCCATTGTTTCGGATCTCGATTTTCGATTCCTGGCGTCAATTAACACTACAAAAGAAGGAATAGCAAAACTAATCTCAAATATCAAAGGGTCATCTTCCACAGGCATAGATAACATAAATTCAAGGATATTAAAAAATACCTTGTCTATCTCTAGCCAAATCCTATGCATCATTTTCACGCAGCCGTTATCATTATGACTGCTCCCGAATGACTGCAAGGTTGGCAAAATAGTTCCCGTGTTCAAAAGTGGTAACAGGAATTCGTCGGAAAATTACCGCCCTATCTCACTAACCTGCATCTGTTGCAAATTGCTCGAACATATAATTGCATCCAATATTTTAACCACCTCGAGTCTACCAACTTCTTCGTTATTAATCAGCATGAGTTCCGAAAATCATTTTCGTGCGACACCCAGATATTTGAATTCACATCCGTCCTGCATTTTGGCATGGACAATAACCTTCTAACTGGTTGTATCTTTCACGACTACTCGAAAGGATTCGATCGCGTTGCTCACTCTAGGCTCATTACAAAATTATCTGCTCACGGACTTACCTCAAAAACGCAAAAAAATCCCAGAAAAAAAACATATATTAGACCTACTTCTGCTACGTGCCACTAAAACGTCAGCTTTCTTTTTTCATGGTTATTGTTGCAGTTGTTGGTTTTGATTAGTAACAGACATTTTTGTACCTGCACTTTCGCTCTTCATCTACATAGTTCTGCTTTATAGCGAACTTCGGTCGGGCCATGCTTCGTATTACTACTTCTGCTTAGATGTCTACTACGACTCGTTTCTTCATCTACACAAAGGACAAGTAGTGCCTTCTACTACTCTTTCACATCTTGTATGAATGACTACAATCTTTGTACTACAAGTTTTTTTTCCTGGGAAAATAGGCATAGACTTTAAATATTACAAAATGCACCAATAACTTGGTTGGGTATCTGTAGCACAGAGAAGCAAGCATGTGCTTCCTAACCTCTTTTATACAATTTACAACAACGAAATGGGGATTATTGGGAAAGCAATGTACATTCGCCTTTCGCATTACGTTTAATTATACAAAGAGGTAGCCTTATATGAATGTAAGGTTAGGTCGTATCCTACCAGCACAAACCTACTTAATTATTCATAATTTTTTGGGAGCATTGGAGACTGGAGTAAATTATCAGTGGAACTGGCGGCGTGCTACAATGTCGACATGTACAAAGAGTTGCCACCAGCAAGTATCTCCTGTATTTCGTTTCACACATAGCAGGCGACACTGTGGAGGCTATCGACGCAAGTATAGTCCCGCGGTCACAAAGGCTTCGTTCCGTACGCTTCACAGTGTGGTTGTTTTTGACTTGCCGCACTTTCTATGGACTAAATACTTAATAACATTACAACTACAACTTGTGGGCGTCAAGATACGTCAAATCGCGTGTTATTATCGCACCTTAGTGCTTGCAGGATGCGATGTACTGACGTAGTACTGTTTGGTTGTTTGAGAGAGCAAGAGAGAGATCGGCGGACAGAGAAAAGGGAAGCCTACTGATTGCACCGTAACTGACTAGCGCGCGGCTGACTCGACAACATGGGCCAGCATTGGTGGGAAGGAAAAGAAGTGGAAGAAACACGCCAGCAATAAGAAGGAAGATAATGCTCGGACCTGATAACTCAGCCACCGGGATTGCCAACTCAGCTTTTCCCCGCCCCTCCGCATCTCTGTCTTATTACCGCTGTGGTTACTGGGATGTTGTGGTTGCTATTTGGCCACAAGTTACAAAAACGAGTCCCAACGCTAGCTTAGCCAAAAACAAGTGCAGATCTGAAACCCTAAGGTTGTGATAAAACACGACACTTTGAGACACGCAGCTATGAGACCTAATGTTTAATTCAATTGCATCACGCATACTTATGTCTATGTTTTTTAAACTTGCGACGAACTACTTAATATTTTTATTTTATTTTTGTTATGTCGCAAACGTAACAGAGCAAAAAGTATCGCTAGCTTTTGTAGCATCGCCAGCTATGTTTGAAACGGATTATGGTGGAAGCTGCGGGACTGTCTGAATAAAGAACAATAATAACGAAACAATTTAACAAGCATAGCACCAACCTGTTCATAACTTTGACCATGCCATTATTCACACCCCCAATTCCTCCTCGCCCACCCCTCACTGGCGTCAAGTTTGGTCTTCCCGCTGCTCTCGTCTTACTACCCCCTTGAGAGGCTTCCCATCTTGAGGCCTGCTTGCTTACGGCCTGGTCAGACGCAGCCGCATATACCTTCATTCACCCATTATGAAGTGAAGACAAAACATTGGAGGAGTCTTCTACACTCGAAGTGTAATGATGACGCTTACACAAAAAGAGTTCGAAATATTCTATGCTGATTGGAGCGTTTATGAAAGGCGAAGCCGGCACGGCTAAGTTAGTAAGCTAGGAATAAAATTATGAGAAAAAGCTGCGATCGCTACCGCAAAAGTCTGCACCAGGTGCGAGCCGAACACGCATCTTCCGCATTACGTGTGCAATGCTCGGCCATTGAGCTACTGCGGCGGCCGTTGCGCCGTCAACTTCCCCTGTACTTGTGTAGGTACTATACAGGGTGTTTCAGCGAACACTTTCAAAATTTATTTAAGGTTGCCTGTGGCAGATGGCCCAATTCTATTTAATGAACTGGTCTACTTGAAGGGGCGGACATTACTTTCACAAAAAATTGCAATGCATAATCGATTAATTAACAAAAATTCACACATTAAGTTTTTACCTAATTACCTAATGGCCCATATTGCAATTTACAAATTGTAGCCGTGGAGTTCGCAAGGGGGATCCACTTGGAATTAATTCTCTGGATGACACCAGTTTTGAGATAATTCCCGAACTTTGCGGAGAAATGCATTGGCGTTCCAGTTAATTTTGTACTTCAATGCATAAAGCGACTTTTTGTTAAGAAACTAACTGGAACGCCAATGCATTTCTCTGCAAAGTTCGGGAAATAATATCTCGAAACTGGTGTCATCCCGAGAATTCGTTCCAAGTGGATCCGCCTTGCGAACTCTGCGGCTACAATTTGTAATTGCAATACAGGCCATCAGGTATTTAGTTAAAAACTTAATTTGTGAATTTTTGTTAATTAGTCGATTATGCATTGCAGTTTTTGTGAAAGTAATGCCCGCCTCTTCAAGTAGACCAGTTCATTAAATCGAATTGGGCCATCGTCCACAGGCAACCTTAAATAAATTTTGAAAGTGTTCGCTGAAACACCCTGTATATTTTTAGCCTTATAGAGTGTTAGCCAGTGTAAGAGAAACATTTCCCCAACCACAGTGGTAATAAAGACAGAGATGTGGAGGGGCGGGAGACGCTGAGTTGGCATTCCCGGTGGCAGAATAGTCGGGTTAGTTTTGGTTCGCACGAAAGACTAAAATAACCTTGAGGTGAACAATGAGCAGGAACACAAATAGGAGTAGTATGCATTCCTGCTGCTGGGACAAACTGCACTTTCGAAGGAACTAACGCAGGGCTAACGAAGTCCTGTTAAGACGGGCAAATATGTAAACACTGCGCTAGACAACAAACAGTTGCTCTATGTGTCCCAACGGCAGCGAGATCCGACTAGCTGGGCAATGCCATGCCACTTCCCTCGGGATCCCGAGCTGGCTGTCTGTCAAGAGTAAGCAATGCCGTTACGGTATTTTGCGCTAATTGGAGCGAGCGCTTGGATGCGGTCCCTCTTTCTCCCTAGCTCTCCGGCAGCAAAGCGTATAAGGCGTACATTACTGGTTGGGCGTCTGTTGTTTTTTTTTCTTTGCATTGCCCGCATCGGTAATATGCGCATCTGAAATCAAGCTTGGGCTTGTACCGTGGCTCACCAGGAATAGAAATTGACTCGCTATCCCGGCCCTACGAAAGTGCATGTCCAGCGAAGCTGTAGAAAACCATCACTAGACTCCTGAGTGAGGTATGCAATGCTTTATTGCTTTAGAGTAATGGTAGTAACGGTAATTTCACGTAATGGGAGTAATAGTGACTTCGGCAGCACGCTACAGCTGGTTGTATTGGTGTTTCTTTTTGCTTTGCAGCTCCTCGTCTTCACGCTGCTCCTCACGAGTGCTACCTATGCGTTGCGTACCCATAGCGGTGCTACAACAATGAAATCAGCTGCTAGGCTGGTTCTTTTATGTACGAAAAGCTAGAGTCGTCACTCCCCACGTCGCAAGCTGCCGTCGCCGCGGAAGCTTGCGCAGCAGTAATCTTTACCAGGAAACGTGTGCGGGCAGTGCTACGTGCTTTGCATTGTTATCAGGAGCGCCTTATTATCAATTATGTGGTCTCCAGATACTTGTTTTGGGCTTGTTCTTTATTGAAACGAATGCTGTTTCGGATGTTGTATGCGCGATTCTAAAGAATGTACGCATTTTTTCGATTCACTGTACTGTGTGCTTGAAGCCTCTGTCTTGAAGGAGTACGAACCAGTGCTCCTGCCCTGCCGCCGGGATCTGCCCACATTTTTGCTCACGGACGCGCACACGAAAAGTGTCGACCACCAAGAAGCTAACAGCTTCGCTGTAAAAAAAAAAACCTAACAAAACAAAGCTTATTCCACCACAGCTGTGGGCTTATAACTTGTGACAATTAGTCGTTATGTATCCCGCCCTATCGAGCATATTAAGTTTTGGGCCCTCTTGTCACTATAAGTGTCATGACAACGCTACGCGTTATGTCCATAAGAAAGCATCAGGATACCAACAGTTGAGCTCGCTTTGCGTGACGTGCATTATGAGTGGGAACAAACGCAAAGGCAACTACGCCGTAATCATGGCGAAAATCGTAGGTATGGTCCCATTTCCTGCATAATTGTTCCACTGGCAATTCTATTGCCACTAGTGCGTATTCTGAGGAGCACGTGAAATGGTCGGAATGCAATGCGAGAGCCTGGCATGCCGAATATTGAGAACTGCAGTGGCGCGGATTTGCTTAAGCAGTATGTGATTTGCAGCCTCATCATTCTGCCAGGCGCAAACAACGTGCTAGGAAAAGTTTAAACAAACGGATAACCGAGTAATTCTAATGTATGATTCATTATCCTCCCTATCAGCTCTGGAGCACATTTTGATATTGCGCCCCAATACATGCATTAAAATATCCGGCGGTTATAGTTGGTTCACCGCTTTCTACTTCACGTATAGTCACTACTGAGTCATACGGGTTTCTTTTTCATATCAATATAGCTCAACTCAGGCAATATTGTTCTTTTTAGTTTGTTCAACAGGCTTCCTAACTGCTATATGTAATTTGGCGTGAAATATAGGGCATGACTCTTTGCTCGTTCGCCAATAACATGTCTCAACCGAAGCACGACTTGTACCCAGCAAGCTTTTTCATGAAATTAAGTGCATCCAAGTGAAATTTTGAAAAGAGATACATTAATGTACATAGATCAGTGCGAATCTCCTGAATAAAAAACACTCAAATAATTGAGATATATCCAGTATTGTTATTTACAAATTGGACTTGAAGACTGCCCCCAAAAGGAAATGACTGCATGTGGACTTCCATACTATCTATACCTCTAGGTTTTACACTCAGCAAGTGTCAGATCACATTCTGTATATCTCAACAAACAGTTATTGTTGATGCAGAAATATGGACGGTTCACCGTATACTCACACATTTAGGGCCAGAATGGTCAAGCGCACAGGAGAAAAGTTCCCATGCCACCGTTTTAATTGAACCTATGCCACCAAAAACATTTCCATCGAACTTTGTCACTGCGGTTTAATCACTTCAGGCAAGCTTATACCACAAATAAATGGATGAGCCGTCTTCGGCTGGTTAGGAGATTTAACCTGCCGGTATAGTCAATTAATATAGTCATTGAGACTGACGCGCGCATACTTGCTCAGTATCACACTCGCCAAAGTCTTCCAGTGACAGCTGTAGCTCGTCGTTGTATGACCAAGATTTTCAGTTTCAGGACCTCTGAGAGTTGCGTAATCATGGAGGGAGCTTCGAGACACAAGTCCTTAATTACGAGATCGATCGATGTTAATAGTGTGGTTCGTTGAGCAGCTTGACACTCTCAATAGCGTGACAGAGGGCACAGAAAGAAACCAGAGGACAAATCGCCAGTCTCTTGTTGTTGTTGTCGTCGTCCTGTTTTGCACTGTTAAAATTCTGCTGTTCGCGAAAGAGTTCCATCAAGCCTGAGAGGCACAGACACTGTGGCAAAGGAACAAATCTGGGGTGGACACTCGTTTCACCAATCCGAAGCATGGGCGTCGCTGAGTAACTTTAGTAAGGAGGAAATCTCGCGGTACGATATATAATGTATGCATTGTAGTTCAACGCCCACTAAATAATACTTCATCCTCGTCGCCTATCCAAACTTGCAGCCATCTCTGCTCTCAACAGACAATCGCGGCTGAGCCGTTTGAATCGGTGTGCACCTGGAGTTGTCCTCTCGCCAGAAAGGGCGCGCACGAGCGCCGCAGGAAGCCATTAGGCGAGAGAGCAACCAGTACGCGCGATCTTCGAGCGCACATATTACGTTAAAATTGTGGCAAACATGCTTTCTGGCCCTCAGATTCCGTGCAGCTAAACACCCAAGCCCGGATATTTGCAATCTGCTTTCACGACGAGTGCCGCTTTCTTACAAAGTGCTTGAACATACCCTCTAGTGGATACCTCTCTTAATGGAAGTAATTCCACTGTCCACAGCCACACACTTCTAAGCGCTGACTGTATCAATCGGTCGTCTCGTTACAGAGTAAGGTCGTTCCTTTAAGCCTGCGCCACCCCAAGCAGCCCCATCTCCGGAAATATGTGCAGCGCATTTCCTCATGTCTTCCCTTCATAGGCTATGTATTCCGTAGAAGTTTGCCTGTCCAAACAACTTCGCATACCGCATCACCGTGAAAGTCCTGCGCGAGAACCACGTGCGGTTTAATTAAGGTTGAGAATTTCGCCGCCTCGCTACTTAATGGGTTTCGCAATTGAGGTAGACGCGCTGCCTTCAGGAAGTTGCGAAAGCCTAATGCGCTATCCGTTTTCTGTTTCCCTGTATTAGCGGTAGAATCTAGAAAGCAGATGCTCTGTGAAGCTGCCTTCGACAGCGTAACGCAAAATATAAACTGCGGAAACTCATTTTGAGAAATTCATTACCTGTTTAATACGGCAGTATAGGACCCACACACAATGCTTTCGTCGCGCAATGCGGACACCAAGCGTCCTTTCACAGAAATGCTGGTCTCTACGCGTTTCTGTTATGTTTGTAGAAGCCTGTAAAGTGTCTTTTTATATATATAATGGGGACTGCAAAACAAATGCGGGAAGGATGCGCCTGTATTGAAAACGAAGAGTTGTTTATAGTTAGGGGTAAATTTGACCACACTCTCGAGAAGTTTGAAAATGTACTTATAAAATTTGAAATGCCTAGTTTTCTTGGGCATAGATGCATGCATGCAGAGTACTATGCGCTCTTATAACGCATATCTTCTTGCACATTAACGATGAAAGATTGGCAGGCGCAATAGGAGATTTACGCAAATTGATCAACACGCCATTGCGAGCAACCAGAAAATGCAATAATTGTACCAAAACGCCAACGTACGCAGTAGGTAATAAGACGCATGCTAGTGCTTCAGTTCAATTTGTATTTGCTGGTGACTATGACGAACCTGATAAGTTGTACATGTTCCCGTCTCTTTCATTTAATCACGTACTGAATGAATCGTTTCCTTTTCCAGCTCCTAATGTTGCGAGCAGATTTAACAGCGGAGCTGTTTAAGCTTGGTTGTGAAATTTATTTTTTATGTTAAGCTATGTTAAGCTAAACTGCGACATTTCTTTATGTTAAGGACGATGTAATCTGTTCATTTGCGATAATATAAACCACTGAAAGCGAAGCTACATAGCTGAGCTGCTGCCACCCGAGAGGCGTTGGACCAAATTTGGCAACAACAGCGCAGTGTTGCCTGAGCGCGCTCCGGCGGTTGCGGTGCTTTCCAGGTTCCAGTGACTTTAGTTTGGACCAGACACGGCCCGGCAAGTGTGGAAGCGCAGCTCGGCGGTGACATCATGGGGGAGATAAAGCTCGGAGCCGCCGCGACGGCGGCAGAACCTTCGTTGACTCTGTGGCGAGTACATGTAGCCTTGATAAGACTACCAAAGAAGATCCGGACACCCGAAGAAGAAGACGCTCATCTTGAAGCGCGTCGCGTCACCAAGCGAGAATCTGCGCGTCGGCGGCGAGCCGATTCGGAATACCGTGCCTAGCAGCACTTAGCACTTCATAGCAAAACTTAGTCAAGCGTAGTAAAACCTGAAAGAAGCTAGGTCGATCAGCTTCTCCATTGATTACTCCGGCCTTGGACCACTAGTTCAAGCTGCCCACATTTATTAGATTATTTAGCTTTGGATTTTGTGATGTGTTACTGAATAGGTAAAGAAGTTCTTGGGAAATCCACTCAGTGGAGGAAGAGAGAGAGAAAGGAAAAGAAAGGAAAAGAAAGACAAGGAGGTTAGCCAGTGTAAATAGCGGCTAGCTACCCTGTACTGGGGAAAGGGGTAAAGGGAATAAAAGGTGATAGAAGAAAAAAATTGAAGAAAATTCGCGCAATAACGCGACCCTACGCGCTACAACGTTCAAAGCCAATTCTTCTTACCAGTTGTTCTTACCAATTCTTACCAGTTCTTACCAATTGAGCTACCATGGCGCCGTTTTCTCATCCCCTTTCGGGGGTATTTATGTTTATCTACTAGAACTAATAGTACTAGTAGATAAACAGCTTTCTGTTGCTCAATACGTGCTGCCTAAAAGTTTTTCTTTTTCAAGCGTGAAAGAAGCTCGCGAATAAACGCAACATTGCCACGCGACTGGCCGCTCGAGGCCGCTAGAACCACCGCTGAAGCAACATCTGATAACGCAGAGGAGTTATTCTTCTCTACCACAAACTAGCGGTGAATAGTTAGGAAATATTTAATCCACTGTAGCATAACAGGGTTTAACTTTATTTCTTGAAGTCTAGGTAGCAGTCGCTAATGAGGAAGCTTATCAAGCACGTTTTCAATATATAAGCACCTGTGGCGACCGTTGGAATATTTAGGCCGAGATCAGAGCTGATGTTATTAAGAAACAGAGCGACTTGAGTGTCGCAGATAAGACCTTTTTGGATTAGAGAGTTATTAGGGGAAAAAGTTAACAGCACATGGGCATGAAAAATATTACAACATTGGAGGAGATTATGTCTTACATTACCGTCGAACAAACACGCATGAGGAAAATGTGGCGAAAGTGTTACCGGTAACCTGCTTCGGAACTGGAACGATAGCGCCTGCTTTCTAATTCTTTGTAATTTTCAATGTCACTTCAAAGTCCGAAGTAGCACGCTCGGCACGGCGACGCCAAGCCAGTGAAAGCGCATCACTCTGTAGTTCGGCATGAGGCGCGACCGCCGTATCCGGCGTTCGTCGGCCTGCCCCGGCTGCAGCTGGCGTCGAGATGCGACATGCTGCATTTCGCGCCGGCCTCGTCACCCAGAATGGACCGCATCCGCGTCTTGTCGAGCAAGATGGGCTGATGGATACTGGTAACGGCACGTGCAGCGAGTTTGCTGTTTCGTCTCATCCTGAAACTCCTAGTTTCATATAGAATGCACATGCGTCTAGGGGGCGCGGTGCGGTGCAAAAGTTGGAGTATGGAGGGGTCGGTTTTCGCGCGTTCCATAATCACGGCTATCCAACAGCCCATCTTGCTCGACGAGACGTGGATGCGGTTCATTCTGGGTAACGAGGCCGGCGCGAAATATGCAGCATTTCGCATCTCGACGCCGGCTGCAGCCGGGGCACGCCGACGAACGCCGGATACGTCGGCCGCGCCTCGCGCAGTGGCGCGGGTAACCTGGGAGAGGGTAGTAATCTCGCCGAGCAATGACGTGCGTCGCCTAGCAACTAGGCGTTGCTAGCAGACGTACGTGATCGACGTCATCACTCGGCGAGGTTTTCCAGCGTACAAATTAACTGACGGCAAACGCTCAGGTTAAATAGCCTGGCTGTTAAAAACAGTTTTCCTTTGAGCATTCGCCATGGCCAGCGTGCCATCGAGTCCGCTGGAAGAATCGGTGGTCAGGGGATACTTTTAGATGCGAAGCAGCTTATGGTCGGGGCTATGTCCCTCCCTCCCTCCGCCGTGCGGAGTCCACTACCGGAAGCCTGCTTCCGCTTCCGTTTCCACTTCCGGTTCTGGAAGCCAGCTTCCGGAGAACGCTTCCGGCGTTTGGCGCGAATGATCCCCCGGTGCTTCGCCCACTCATCATCATTCACTTCGGCCTCTCATTCTCCTTCCGCAAAGCAGCGATGAGTGCAACGGACAGCGCCAGCGTCAACGCCAGTGTCAGCGCCGTGGTCAACGCCGCGGAGAAGAGGGCTCGAGCCGCTGCCACGAAACGGCATCGGCGACAGGCCGATCTGAAAACTAATGGGAACTTGAGTCGGACCCCATGGCTGCTTCGCATACTACTCAGGGTTCTCCTACGGGAAGATGGTGTAATTTTTTTCTTAAACGCCGGCAGTGCCACCATGAAACAGGCTGGTGCACCCGACCAGGCATGGGGGGCACTTGGCGCTGATGACGCACGAGTGAACGCTGAGAGAGAAAGAGAGAAACAACCTTATTTAAATAAAGATCGTGCTTGGTTACTGTGGGTGGAGCCCCTCTTCCAGGGCCCCACTGGCTATTGCAGCGCGCCGGGCCTGGTAGAGGGTCGCCAATTGGCTTCCCAAGTCCAGTTCGGAGAGTCCCGCCTCCCACGACCAATTGTTAAGTGTATCGTGAAGTAGCGGCGAGACGGCGCCTGCCGGACGCTGCGTGCATTGGTAAGTGATGTGTTCTAGCATCGGGGTGGAGTCGCACCATGTACATCTGTCGGAAATAGTTTGAAGCGCAAATACACAGACACAAAAGAGCACACGAGACACAGATGCACACGATGAGCACACGATGCACAGTCTGTGTCTCGTGTGCTCTTTTGTGTCTGTGTATTTGCGCTTCAAACTATTTCCGATGTACAACCAACAGGCCCAAATCGCTACAATTCTGAAGTACATCTGTCGCTGTGTTTGTTGGGAAATATATTGTGGAGTCTATGCAAGTGTGGGTAATTGTTTGTTTGTATTCGGCACCATACCCTCGCCTGTCGGCTGTTGAGCTTGGGGTGAGGTGGAGCTTTGGTTCGTCTTCCTAGTCATTCTGCCTCAAGTATGTCTCTCGGTGTGCTGCCGGGTGTCAGAGAGGCGTCCGTTCGAGTGGTATGTATCGCGGCTCGGCCTGTTATACCTCGAGCCAGACGATCCACCCGATCGTTGCCTTCCAGTCCGGTGTGTGCGGGACACCAGGTTATCCCGTGGTCCATTTGGAGGCTTGGTCCTAGCATGTGAAGGACCCCGGCAGGTAGAACTCTCCGAAGAAAGAGTCGGCAGGCATCTTGCGAGTCCGTGACCACGGCCCCCAGATAAAAAAAAAAAAAAAAGTGCGTCCTGCCGCGTCGGGCACGCTGCTATGGGAGCGAACGTCACGGCCGTAGTTGCATTGTCGGCCGCTTGGCTGGGCCGAACGGGGCTAGCTGACGCGGTTGGAAGCGTCAGCTTGCATGCGCGACGGCGTTCCTAGCGCTTTCCTGACGCATTTGCTCTGCCGATGCCAGACAACAGCCCCCGGCGTGTGGCGCCGCGGCGGATCACACCGTTTTCGATGCACGCGGCAGGCCGCACTTTTTTTTTTTTTATCCAGCGGCCATGCTGTGAGTATATAAGCCGACTGGCTCTTGCCCTAAGCGTCTCGGATGGCTAGGGCTATGGCTGCGGATTCCGCCATCGCGCTTGAAGTCGTGCGTACGGACGCTCCTACAATCGGTCTCCCCCGGTTTGTCGCGACAGCCACATAAGTAGGAGTCGCTGTCTCAGCTCTGGGGTATATATAAGCCCGCATCAGTAAAGTATGTGTCTGCGTCGTCCTGCCTTTTGCGCAGGATTGCTGCTCGGGGTTGCCGCCGTTTTACGTGGAAGTGAGGGTTCATGTGACGTGGGATGGGGTTCACATGGATTCTTGCTCGTAGATCAGGTGGCATAAGTGTGGTCTCATCTCCGTAGAACTGTGGCGTTAGGGGGTATTGTAGTCGCGCTGTTGCATTTAGTCTTTCCCGCTGGGCCATGAGTGTGGCCGCGGCGAGTTCTTTGTATGTGTTCTTCATGCCCAGCTCGCTGAGACGGTCGGTGCTCGTGTTTTCGGGCACGCCGAGTGCCGCCTTGCAGGCAATCCGGTGCAGTCGATTTGCTTGGTCGATGTCAGTTTGTCGGGCGGCTTGGAAAGGAAGAGCGTAAGCGATTCTGCTTATGACGAAGGCCTGTACTAATTTCATAGTGTCTGTCTCCGTCATTCCCTCTCTGCTACGCGTGCTATTCTGTTAATGAGGCTTG